>NC_142530.1:19883700-20093700 GCF_964205215.1 Stylophora pistillata
TATTCTTGTTTTTCTCGTTGCCATGTTCCCACCAATAACGTAGCTCCATTCTCTGCCTTTAAAAGCACACAACCCACAATTCCTCTATTCGCTCCGACGAAGGGCTAACGCTCGAAACGTCAGCTTTTTTAATCGTTACGGTGGCCAATTTACCATTTCAACTTTGTTGATAAATCCAAATTATTTCGTTACTCCCACCGACGCAGCCCCAAACAGTTTCTTTCGAAACTATCAGCCTTTATTAGCTGAGAATTTGCCATATTTGTAATCTGCTTCTTGCGTAAACTTTCTGAACTAACCAAAATAACTATTATACAATCCATATTTTTTATTGCTTTCTGTAGAATATACATGAGAAATTGGATGGAATTCCAAAATATCAGTAACTGCAATGGCTATAATAAAAATTTGCAGTGTACACTATTCACAATCCAGATGTGAGAATTTGATCCTTGCCAGGCCAGGCCAGGCCAGGCCAGGCCAGGCCACTGTGCTCCGTTCAGAAGTATCTCCTGCAAGCTAAGAGTACAATTGGGTACCAGCTTGGTAACCAAGCAGAAGAGAGGGCTACTTTCCCAGAGACAAATTAGTACGCTATCCAAGATAAGCAATAATACACCTGAATGCTTCATACTCCACAACCTGGAATAGGCCTAAACAGACTTGGCCTAACCCTCTGGAGCCATGGCCACACCCAGGGCATGTGTTCAACTGCGTCAGGTACCTGTCACTTAATCTGTCTCTACCCATGGAGGTGGAGAGACATAGCGATCTTGGCCATAAAATACAACACATTGACACTAACAGTTCAAAACTACTTTGTTTGATAAAGGATTCACTGCCCTCACAATTTGCCCATTGTGTCTCCTCAGGAAATACTTAACATTGAAACAAAACAAAGTCTATCAGAAAATGTTTACCTGTAAAATACTTTTATTGTCACAGTCTTCACACCAAGGTATAAAAAGACCTTCGAGTACTTTATCCTGATGTGGCTTTACTTTAACATACTGCATGGAAGATAGACAGCTATGATGTTAAGTTCTTGTTTGCAAAATTAATATCAGAATTTCAAAAATGTGTCTCTGATGCATGCAACATACTGCACACTCCTTAAGTTATTTTCACTAAATGAATCATCAGATTATGTGTCCTGTTTGATGTCATACCTCCCTGTGACTGGCCACTGCTGTACAAAATTTGGAGGACTTTGAGTGGTAGTCAAGTAAAGCAATGATCCTTTCAGGTGACCCGCAATTGCAGAAAAGAAACCTGAAAAATCTTCACTCTGCAATTGCTTTTAGTTACAGCTCACCTACCAGGGTCATCAATTTACTTAATTTTCACCCGCAGGTCAAATGAAATCCATTTAATTATTATAATAAGTAATGATCAAACTCCTCTAGGGGAAAGAGGAACCCTCTAAAGTGTACCCTGCTCCTGACATGTTTTCAATTAGTATCTGGAAGGCAAGTGTTCCAATCCTGTCGAAGCCTGAATTCTTTTTAGTGCTATGTTGTTATGCTTAATTTAGTGCATTATGTAAATCTAGCTAGTTGGCCCTAAGCATGCCATTATTAATGTTCCAAAGGAGATTATTGAAAGATTACAAATTAAAGAGGATTTCCAATTAAACAATGTTCAAGGAGAGTTGCACTGTTTATTTTGGAACAGTAAATCATATAGCAAAACATCTGTTTGATACCCAATCTAACAACCTGTAAAACTCAGGTCAGCTGTGATGAATTTGGGTAAGGGAAGTACATGTGCCTTACCTCATAGCCAAATGACACAGCCATAACAGTTATCAAAAACCCAAAGAATGCTTCCAGCTTTCTTAAACCTAAAATGAAGATCATGCAAAATCAAATGATTATCTCCTGCCTGTTTCCTTTGATGTGATTTCCAATTGTTCCTCTTAATAGACTTGCAAGTCTATCTTCTTAAGGAACAAAAATTTAACCTACATCTGCTTCATCAAAATTATTTGAAAACTTAAGTCAGAGTAATATTATCACTTGAAAGAAAGATTTTCTTTAGCTTATGTCCATGTTATCATCACCCATCCACTACATGTTCAGAGTTATAAGTGTGATACAGAAGTTAAATGGCCCATAACAATTCCAAACAGTGATTACAAGATGACTTACCATATTTATCGAGGAATAGGAAAATAAATGTATCAGTGATTGTGATAAGTACACCACCATACAGAGGAATCCTGTCAAATAAAAACAAATAAGATTTTCTTAATGATAATCATTAATCACTATGCTGTGAACTATGTCACCATTTTAACAAAGGATGGGAAAATAAATGTATTGGTGATTGTGATACAAACAACCACTGACCATACAAAGGAATCTTGTCAAATAAAAACAAAATAAATAAGACTTTCAGGCTGATAGTCATTAATCATTAGTATATACTAAAACAGTGGATAGCGTTGAAGGCGCGCTTTGATTGGCTAGTCAAACTCCGAATATCCTTTGCTATTTACCTCCGGGCAACTCAGGAAAAAATGGCATCCCAGTTTACATCCATGACAAGCGAAGAATTCACTTAAATTAACGACGGTGGTGTATATTATCTCACTGTTTTAGTATATACTAAAACAACTATTCACCTCAATGTCGGTGGTTAGCGTTGGATATTTACCTCGCCGCTTCACGGCTCGGTAAATATCGATCCACCACTAACCACCTCCACTTTGGTGAATAGTTGTTAATTACCCTGTGATTGTGTCGTCTGATTGTAAAGGTGAGAGGAGTCCTGATAAGGACTGTTCTTAGCAGCAGTTATTGACGTTTCAAAAACCTGAGCGAGAGTCATCATCAGGATCAAGTGAGACATTGTTATCAGTTGAATATCGTTACTCCTGTTCACATAAACTGATTGGTCAAAGAAGTTGTGATGTTATTGGTTTCAAGACTCAAGTGGCATAAGTCAATCATGATGTGCCATTTACTAAATCACTTTACTGTTCTGAAAATATCCACCCAACCCCACCCCAACAAAGGCCACAACAAATTCCAAAGCTTAGGGAGCTATGAAAATGGTCTTTGCCTCTAGAGAGGTTATGGGATCAAACAAAAACCTTCAAAGGGAGGGGTAAAAATGTTTTCAGTAACAAATGTAAACTAGGAGAAATTTAGAAGTTAAATACTATAACAAGAACCTTTGTTGGAATTACAGCAGGAAAGGTTCCAGTCACCAAAAATAAGACTTACTTTCCATTTGATAAAAGGTGAAATGCTATAGCAGTACCAATAACTTCCTGCAATTGAAAAACTCTATTGTTTATTTTATTTGATTCATTTGATTTATTAAGCTTCGCTGACCGGCAGGGACACTGCAACAGCTTGCACCAATTACTGCGGGCCCAGTAAACCCACCCATCCCAACCCAGGGGAGGACATCCATCACACAGTAATCTCCTGCGTAGGAAATTAATTTCTCCTGCCCCTAACCCTACAGGAAGCGGGACCTCCATTTATTTGTCCCTATCCGAGAAGACTAGAGTATCTAACCATTTCTTGATGTTATCGAAAGGTAGCAAATTCTTCTCAATTATTTTAAGACCCTGAGTGTTGGTCCAGCTGGGGCTCAAACCCTCGACCTCCCGCACAACAGTCCAGCGCTCTATCCATTGAGCTAACTGGGAAGCGGTTTAAGTATTAGAATTTTTAATTGTCTATATTTCATAAAAGCAGTCAACATTTTTTTTTTTATATAAATGTGTGCAAGAGGAAATGACCCAATTGGAAGCATATTGGACTTCAGATTAAAAAGTTTTAGTTCAAGACCTATTTACAGTCTACGATCCACCCTCTGGGGCAAACAGAATTCTTTGTCCAATATCTCCCTTAGCCTTGCTTAGTGCTGGGGGAGAATTAGCTTACGGAAGACAGACTGATAATCCATCCTGAAGATGTTCCCTGAGAGCAAGCAGAATTCTTTGTCCAGTACCTCCCTGGGCCTCGCCTGGTGCTAGAGGAGAAGGATTATCAAAGAGAGACTAGCATCCCATCGCGAGGAGCTACAATATGTCCAGTTGCTTCATACAGAGGGAAACCTTGAGAATCTTGGGAGGCATGGACTTGTGTGCAAACCACACCTTACACAATAATACACAGAAGGCTTACCTGCATGTCACTGCCAATGATTGCAATCTCAACCATAATCCAAAGAACGATGCGAGGTATCTTGGGGTACTTTTCATGACACACCTCTGCAAGGTGCTTGCCTATAATAACAAATCCAGTATGGATAATTTATTATTAAATCGCCCAAAGTGATGAACAAGTTACTTCTCCTCACAATAGCCATACACTGTCCAGCAAACAGGTAATGAGAAGATGTATACGTATCAACTAGCACCTGTTACATGTAGCATTGATTTGCTAATGAAAGAGCAAATTCTCCTTTAAATAACAAATTATTCACAAGGAAATGTGCCCCAGTTCTAAGGGAGAATTATGAATTATATCTTGAGAGTTCAAACATAAAACAGTGAACAAAGCAGGTGACATCTCTTTGCAACATTCTTGAGATGAGAAAGTTTCCCCCCAAAAAACATACCAGTATTTCTTGCGGTGCAAACTTTCTTCATTTAAAATTTTGCAAGCCAGTTTGAATTTTATTTGTTACATTTATAAGCCTATAACAACAAGACAAACTAAATGAAAAACGAAACTGTTTAGATAAAACACAGAACAAGGAAAAAAGGAAGCACAGCATATTTTATGGGCAAAATTACGTTTGGACATTTGTTAATTTTAGGTAAACTTGGTCTGTTAGTTCATAGAAAAGAAAACATGATCTTAAAGTCAGCTTATACTTAAAATAATGACACATTTAAAAATACTTTCTCGATAATACCTACCTGAGACAGTTCCTAACCGAAGGGACAGTCTCTGATGAGGAAAAAACCCACAAGAAGGATAACATTGTTAAAGGAATAAGACAAATGCATAATTTGTAGCTTAAATCACAGGCGTCCCAAGCTCATGTCTCAAGGAAAGCAAAGGATTACTTCATGAAAGTGTCACTCATTCTGTGACGTGGTGTTAAGTTATGTATGCAAGTAACTGTTGAGAATTTGAATTCATTATAAGGAATAGTACGAGGAACAAAATATGGTCCATTTAAAACACTAAATATTCCGAAATATGAATATTTTACTCATAAGATGAATAAAACTTACTCATTCCTTGTGTGTCTGTTGTGTTTTTTGTCAATTTCTGCTGTTTTGGGCTTGCTTTGCCATCACTGTATTTCCTGTTATCAGTGATGGCAAAGCAAGCCCAAAACAGCAGAAATTGCCGAAAAACACAACAGACACACAAGGAATGAGTAAGTTTTTTTAATCTAACCTGTAAAATGTTCATATTTTGGAATATTTAGTATTTTGAATGGACCATATTTTGGTCCCCATACTATTCCTTATAATCCATTCAAATTCTCAATAGTTACTTGCGTAACTTAGCACCACGTCACACAACGCATGATGCTTTCATGAAATAATCCTTCGCTTTTCCTCGAGATATGAGCTTGGGACGCCTGTGCTTAAATTGGTCTTGTCATTTTGTTTTTAATTAATATGTTCCCTTGTTTCTGATTATAATTTAGTACCAAATATGAGCAACATGGAATTTCTGTTGGATTTGGAGAATTTTTAACTAAAAGGAAAATGCTGACATTTACTTTTCTCCTAGTGACCAATATTTCATCTCTTATGACAATTTAATAGTTGAAGGTTGGTGCCTTGCAACTTTCAACAAATTTGACTTTTAATTAGAAGAAAAAAAAGACACAAACTGATTTTCTCACCTGCATTAGAAGTCCCATAATGGTGGAACACATAAGGATCCAAAGCAACTGTGTAAACAAAGATAAACCAAGCAGATTTAGAAAAAAGTGATTACAATAAACCCGCTAAACATTGATCACTAAAACATTGGATGAATTGGACCTCTTGTTAATCAACTTACATTAGCCCATTTTATTACCAAACTGCACTACATAGAGTAAAACTACCCTGCAATTTTTACACAGTTGGTTATTTTGTACTGTAAAAAACCTGTTTTTAACCAGTCAACTGCACATGCTACACATCTCTATCCTCTTTCCCTATACTGCCTTATAAGAAATGCATAGAAAATAAAGCAGTTGAAAAATAAATCACTTATTAGACCTTTTGGTGCGTAGTTTTGTTGAGGACTTTTGAGTCATTATTCGTATTTACCGCACAACTCGTAAAAACATTCACCGCTACAACACACCAAAACGTCTAATAAGTAAACATATTAATTTTTACTCTCCAACTACATGTACATAAAGAACAAGTTAAAATCATCCATACTCTTGAAACTCTGTTAATTTTCAAATTCTTAGCAAGAGTTAAAAACTAATTATAAATAACCCTTTCACTTCCAAGATTTCATTAACAACTCTCCTAACTGTCTGCCATTCAACTCTTGTGATGTTAGTTTGGAGAATATGGTATTGGATCAACTAGTAATCCTGTAGTTGATAATTATAGTTGATATAAGCGCATAGAGTTCAATTTTAATGTGCTATATAAGAACTTATTATTAAATTATCTTTATTCTCATCATTTGTCTGCTTGGTATTGTATCAATAATGTAAGAAGAAATTCTTTCTTAATTAATTTTTATTGTGGTAGTTGATGGGTTTATGATACTGCATCCCTGATAATTTGCAGACTACCTCATGCAAACCCTGAATTGTTGAATTATTTCAACATCTTATATTCATTTACCTTGTATTCAGCCACGGCTCCTGACTGAAGATCTGACTCTATGTTTCCTGGATCAAGGTAAGCAATGCTCATTAAAAAGCCAGGACCAGTGAAGACCCACAACCGACGCCAACTAAACTTGTAATCCTGTCAGGAATAATTTGTCACAGAAAACAAAGAATTTTTTTATATATATATTCTAAGGAGTACCATCATCATCATTATCATAAGTCATTTTATCACTTTTAAGGGATGCATAAGACCTCACTGCTATTGCATCTGATAAAACAATATGGCAATAATTTTAGAAATGAATTTCATAAGAAAAATCTTGGTAATGCTGGGCATGACTTCACATTATTTTGTACCATTCAGTTTTGTTTATGCATGAAACTGCAATAGAAAAAAAATGATTAATAATATTTGAGGGGCTAGTTTCACCCATTTGGATTAACAGCCTATAACTATAGTTTTAAAATGATAATCTTGATTTTGTTTGTCTCTTTCAAGTGACATGCAAAGTGCGATACACACAGTACAAAACACAGCACTCTCTGCATGAGGGGGGGAAAAAATCTTCAAGCAAAGCCACACCCACACTGTGATTATAAAAGTAAAATGCACAGTGCAGAATGCATTAAGGGAGAAGAAAATTAATACAAGTTACTGTATTTATTTGATTAAGCCCCCATCCTCAAATTAGTGCCCACCCCAATAGGTATCCAGTCAAGTCGCCGATGGTTCAACTCGCCGATGGTTCAACTCGCCGACGTATAAAATCGAGTAGAGACGTTGGTGAGTTAGTCCTCAATCCAGTACGACTTATTAGAAGTTAAACATGTAGAAAAGTAAACAATCAATAGTAAAAAGAAAACATTCTTTTTCTTCCAACAAAGTTTAGAAGGATCTCAATGCGAATAAAGCATGATAAACATCGCCAATTAGTATAGCAGCTTCAGACGCAAACGAGTTATGTATTGTGACAACAACACCGTGAAGACTCACCATGTCAATTGGTCAGATTTTTTTCAGAAAACTTGGCTTTCAAGACAAGAGCTTTGGTAAAAAGCAATTCTTTTTATTTCCGAAAAAGTTTATAAAACAGTCTCAAGGCTAACAAAGCAAGATAAACATTGCCAATTATACCATAACAGTTTCAGATGCGAACAAGTTGTTGTGGACAACTGCAGTGCCGTAAAGCCTCATCATGATGATCGGTTAGATTTTTTTTTAGAAAACTTAGCTTTCTAGACAAGATCTTTAGTAAAATGCAATTCTTTTAATGTCCAACAAAGTTTGTAAGGATTTCATGGTGAGTAAAGAAAGGTTATCATCACCAATGACTATAACAGCTTCAGAGGCGAACAAGTGAGTGTGACAACAACACCATAATGACTCGTCATGTCAATCGGTCGGATTTTTTAAAGAAAACTTAGCTTTCTAGTCGAGATCTTTTTAAAAAAAAACAATTCTTTTCATTTCTAACGAAGTTTTTAAGGATTTCAATGCCAATAAAAGAAGATAAACATTGACAATGACTGTAAAAGCTTCAGACGCGAACAGATGGTAACCGGTTGTGTGGTAACCGGTGATCTCGCTCGAAGTCATGTTGCCTGAACCTCATAGTCATGTTGCCCGATATTTTGAGTCACGTCACTTGAACTTTTATCGAGTGTTTAAACTTGAAGTAAAGCAGCATCTTAAGTAAATCATAAGTAATAAATACATAAAATGTTGACTCGTAAACTGTTTTGGTCCCCTTACCGCCTCTCGGTTAGCTCAATCGATAGAGCGCTGGACTGTTGTGCGGGAGGTCGAGGGTTCGAGCCCCAGCCAGACCAACACTCAAGGTCTTAAAATAACTGAGAAGCTGCCTTTCTATAACATCAAGAAATGGTTAGATATTCTAGTCTTCTCAGATAGGGACGAATAAATGAAGGTCCCGTCTCCTGCAGGGTTAGGGGTAGGATACATTAATTTCCCACACACGAGATTACTGTGTGATGGATGTCCTCCCCCACGCTGGGATGAGTGGGTTTACTGGGCCCGCAGTAATTAGTGTAAGCTGTTGCAGTGTCCCTGCCTGTTGGCAAAGCTAAAAAACTAAACTAAACTAAACTAAACTAACCAAAGAGAGTCAAATACCACGTGGTAATTGCTGTGGTTGTCTCGCAATAGCTCGTTTGCGTCTACAGCTTTTTTTTGGTCATTGGCGATGTTCACTTTGCTTTATTTGCCTCGAGATTGTTTTTAACTCTGTAGCAAATAAAAACAATTGTTTTTCACTAAAGATCTTGTCTAGCAAGCCAATTTTTCTTTAAAAATCTGACTGATTGACAGGATGAGTATTTATGTTGTGGTTGTCACACTCGTTTGCCTCTGAAGCTTCTATAGTCATTACCGATGTTTATCTTGTTTTATTCGCCTTGAGTTGCTTATAAACTTTGTTCGAAATAAAAATTATTGTTTTCTAGTAAAGATCTTAACTAGAAAGCTAAGTTTTCTTTAAAAAATCTGACCGATTGACATGATGAGTCTTTGCGGTGTTGTTGTCACACAATAAATAACTCGTTCGCGTCTGAATCTGTCACAGTCATTGGTGATGTTTATCTTTCTTTGGATATATCAACAAAGTTGAAATGGTAAATTAGCCACCGTAATGATTACAAAAGCTGACGTTTCGAGCGTTAGCCCTTCGTCAGAGCGAATAGAGGAATTGTGGGTTGTGTGTGCTTTTAAAGGCAGAAAATGGAGCTACGTTTTTCTGCCTTTGAAAGCACACACAACCCACAATTCCTCTATTCGCTCCGACGAAGGGCTAAAGCTCGAAACGTCACCTTTTGTAATCATTACGGTGGCTAATTTACCATTTCAACTTTGTTGATATATCCAAATTATTTCGTTACTCCCACCGAAGCAGCCCCAAACAGTTTCTTTCGAAACTATCAGCCTTTATCTTTCTTTGTTCGCCATGAGATCCCTACAAACTTTATTCCTCAAAAGTTCAAATGCTAGGGGGGGGGGGGGATTTACAGGAAGGGGGAAAGGAAGTTGAAGCTTCTAATTGATTGACACAATAATATCATAGTGCTGAAAGATGTTTCTCTTTTAAGCATTGGCTGAGATATTTACTTTAAACCAATCAAGTATTACAAATTCACACACCTTTGATACAAATCACACCATTTTCGAAAAAAAAAAAATAAAACAAAAAGCTTACTTCTTCCTCTTCACCATCTCTGGGAATAGTGATTCTTTGATCAAAGTAAGTACTGGAAAGGACTGGTCTAGAAGATCCCTGCCTGGCTGTGTTCATGCTGTTCAGTTCTTCCTCTGAGCTTAGTTCAAAGGAGTTTGACTGCTCATCACCACCTGCTAATTAAATGCACACACACATAAAAAAAAAAAAATCAAGACTCTGTTGACTGTTAAACAAATTCTCCTTAACAATGCCACAGGAAATGAGTAGAGAACAGTATGGAGAATATGCATATTGATTTTAGGATGTAAGGGGTTAATTTCCAGAGCACTAGTAAAACAAAACCAGTCCCTTTGGAAAAGGGGAGGTAAGTTTCTAAAGAAACTGTGGTGCTGCGTCAGTGGGGGTAACAAGGTAATTTGGTCATGTCAATTATGTTGAAATTGTAAATTGGCCAACGTAAAGAGTTAAAAAGCTGACAATTTGAGCGTTAGCCCTTCACCAAGTGTTAGCCCTTCACCATTGGCTCTGACAAAGGGCTAACGCTTGAAACGTCAGCTTTTTAACTCTTTATGGTGGCCAATTTACAATTCAACTTATTTGATACTACCAAATTACCTTTCGAATAGGACAAGATTGTGTTAAACCTAATGTTCAATTACTTGATAATGATTAGACAACACCCTTGGGCAAAGATCAAATCTAACAAGAGACACACATTTTTGATTTCTAAATTACATGGTAAAGGAAAAATGAAAATTATTTTTGAAATAGTTTTGATAAGTGTAACTTCTTACTAAATCAAGCCAATCCATTGTTCCTTCTTTAGTACACCACTTATGATGTCAAATCTATTAATCAGCTTTAAATTACATGCTGATCACTGGACTATTATTTTCATCTTGCAATAAAACAAGTACTCAAAATCCTACTTTAATTATAACTCCTGTTTCAGGGAAAACTTCTGCCTTAATGACATAGACATTCAAATAAATTAACTACGACACACTCAGTAAATTGAAATCCACAACACCCAAAGAAGGGGTTAAAATCTAAAGAATGCAAGATTGCCACTCCTAATTGTCATTAATTTCCTTGTTAAACCCAGGGAGAAATCTGGTGGTGTATGATATGCCACCTCAGCCTTTTTTTTACATTTTTACATTGAGACTTCTACCATTACATTCACATGCTTACTCTCCCAGTTCAAACGCTCTAGTAAATAGTTACAACCGTACTCTATATTTTGACTTTGCAAATGAATCATACAAGGATGGTAAAGTGGCTACCAGATGAGGGGCATGAATTCTCTCCAATGTATGGTGAAGGATTTGATAAGTCATTCATTTTGATATACTCAATTGTCGTATTTCGCATTACAATTGGTTTGAACATTACTCTCCAGACATAATAGAAGTGGTTGGCAGACTAGAAAACCTGAAAAAAGAAACAGATATCACATTAGAAACATAGGCATGCTATGCAGGCAGGAGTTATTTTTTTGGACAAGTAGGTTGAAATGGGACACTATACAACTGATGCTGCTGTCTGAATAATTGTTGGCATAAATAAACTGCATTGGTACAACACTTCCTGCAGTCCCCTCCACAGCCCTAATTTGAACTTGTCACACAACGCTCGCTCTCTCTTTCCAACATTGCATGACAAGACCAAACAACAACCTGCTCGTAGGTTAAAATTATGCTTAATGCCGTTCCTCTCAGTTATTATTCTGACAATTAAGGGCCAGAATCAGAAATTGCATTGGTTTTTCCTGCGCAAGAAAATGCACAAAAGTGCGCAGTTTTTAATTTGCGTAAAGCAGTGTGGTGGACATAGCCTGGGAACAAGGATGAGTTTTGGCATCGAGTGTCAGTCAGATTAGAAGTACTGGCCACACATCAACAATAAGCTTGTTACAGTTTATACTCATATTTCGAGTGAACTTAAATATATTTATTTAAAGAACGACCCTAATACCGCGAATCACTTCTATTGTTAAGATACTGATGAAAACAACAACCCTTGGGAACAGTAAAAGTTTTTGCCGATTGTTTTAATTCGATTAATTAATACAATCATCTTATGTAAACATTGGCGATTGAATCCATCCGAAAATCAATATTACTGACAAAACAATTATATTTTTCGATCAAAAATAAAAAACTTGTGAAAGTCACTGCCAAATACCCTTAATTTCAACCAGTCGAAAAACTTGAGGTCTATAAAATGCCTTCTGATATATCGTTCCGAGGCAAAAAAAAACTTCAAAGGTTTGTTATTAGATGTAAGCAAGAGAAATCCTTTTAAACAAAGTCATCACGTTCAAATGCAAATTTTTAAGGAGTGATCCCGTATTTCCTCTGGTGATTTTGTTATTTCCAAATTGTCATGGACGGGCGTCAACTTGTTCCGAAGTCTAAGTCTCCATAACTCTTAAAGTTAACAAACCATAAAAAGTACTTGACAGCGATTTTGCGAAAACAACAAAGCCCTCAATTCTGCTGATCCACAAATCCGGCCCAAATATAGGCTCCATGTAGCCTCCTGTTCAGTAACAGATGGTTGCCTCAAAATATTCTTCCATATAATTTTGCAGTGTAAAGCTCTATTTTATCTCTTACAGCCTCTGGACAAAGATATTTACCGGTCTCCATTCTTCAAACAAGTGAAAGTAGATTGAACCAAGAGAAAGTATCATTCTTCAAAGGATAATAAGGTGGGCTACTTGATTGGCTGTCGCATATCTGGACTTTGCCCGGTGAGTGTAAAATATGTGATAAAATGCAGGTTGTTTACAGGAAATTGACACGCAGTGGGGTAAAGTCCAGGTTAGCTAAAAGCGAATTTTATGGGTAGAAAACGTCTAAGCATGTGAGGGTTGCATGGAAAATTAACCGACTGTACCATTCTGTCCCTCGAGGAAATATTCTTCATTGGGGTAGATTTATGTCATAAAATGTACATTTGTTTACTGGAAAATGGCTTTTCATCTAAGAAAGTCTAATCCATACTGGCGAGTAAAAAGTAAACATGCAATTAATTGTCACGGGAAAGTAGTAATATTTAATTCATGGAGAACTTTTAGAAGCAAAGAAACGGATATGCAACATAGCAGTCAACGCAGAAAGTAAATGTAACTTGGTGGTCGTTTCAACTGCTGCTAAAAGAGTAACCATATGGCGAAAAAAAAATACTATCATTCAAATACGATTTATGCAAATGTCTTGCGCAAGTTTTACCACAGTCAGCAAAACTAGTCCTTCCAAAACAACACGCTATAGCGCTACATTCGTGTTAGGCCTTTAGATGACAGTGCGTGTGTCGTAAGTGCAGGAGCGGTACACAAAACATGCACGTTTTAACTCGCTAATCGGTAGAAAAAGTTCCCTGACGACCTTTCAAATCCAGACAGATCATAGCAATGAAATCCTCACAAAGGAAATGTGCCATTACATTGAACAGATGATCTTACAACTCTTGTAGATGTCATCTTACCTCATTCCTTGAGTGAAATTCAAAATTGGAATCGCTGATTAACTCATATAAAGCAATGAAATATCCTGAAGTTACTCCTATCAACATCTGAAGTAACATTTGATTAAAAATTTTTCTCATGTTCCACTCAGTCTCCTTTAGAAGGAAGAATAAGCATAGTCGTACTACGATCACAACTCCACCGCTTTCTCGATACAACTGATACATTTCCTTAATTCGCGAACTGCTCTCTCCAACTCACGCGTTGATTCGCTGAAATTTGAAGACCTGTTAAACCACAAATTAGCAAGAACGCTCTGATTGGTGTGACATGGAAAAAAAACCACAATTTGATTGGTTTGTGATACACCGAAAAATTGGGCCAATCACATTGCTTTGAGATATACCAAAAAAAAGATGCGCCAATCAGATTGCTTAGAGATACACCAAATTGTGCTGATCAGATTATACTTCACCACAACACACCAGTCTATATGCTAACATATCGTTATATTTTTAAAAAAATAACTCAAAAATACTAGTAACTTCTTACTAATCAAATGCAAAGGCTATACTGGGGAAAAATTGACTCAAGGTCATGGCAATTACAGACAGGGTGCAGAGTGATTTGCTTTGTAGAATAAAGGAGCATCTACATTGTTATTGGCGACATCACCTCGGCCTCTGTCCTCCAAAGGATCATAAGTCAGAACCAATCAAAATGCCTGAATGAAACTTAACCTAGTTTTTTCGTTCAAAAGTACTTTCAACTAAGTCTGTTCGTTTACTTGTTAAGTCTTTTCTCGAAGCAAATAAATAACTTTTAGAAGGCTAGATTAGGCTATATAAAGAACTTGTTGTGAGCCGCCGCCATTTGGGTATGTCGGACACGTAGTGATGTTACACTTCGTTGTCTTTTACGCTCAATAGACACTTAACAACAAGCCTAATATTCCCACTTCCTTCCTGTGAAATAATTAAACGGCAAGCAAGTCTTTACTTTTGCTTCTCTTTAATAAAACATATTGTGTTACAACTTCATTCATCATGTGTATTAATTTCATGACGTTCAATTCGTAAAACGAAGATTGGTGAACCAAAAGGGCAACGGCTTGCACTGATAAGTTCTTTATATAGCCTTATCTATGATATAATATAATATAATAGTTATTTACTTGCTTCGAGAAAAGGCTTAACAAGTAAACGAACAGACTTAGTTGAAAATACTTTTGGACGAAAAGACTTTCGGACGAAAAGACTCTTGGACGAAAAGACGGGACACCTTAAAAAACCTACTATACACCATTTCAAAATTATCTGAACCATGCAAATTTTTAGCATTGAGTTAAAATTGAAGGAAATCATATGGAAAACACTGATATCATCCAAACCGTCTTTTGGATTCTAAGAGATTTAACAAATTTACACGTAGAAGCTTGCATATTACGTACAAGTAGATAATTTGATGAAACATGCTGAAGGCTAACTTCACTTCTACCATTTATTTTCAAAAGAGCTTACATCCTCTTGCTACTAACACTTAGTGGTAGACAAAGCATACCATAAGCTGCTTGAATATATTGGTTCAAGTCCGAAATAAGTAATATGAAATAAGATGTCTGGGATTTGAAAACTCCTCTGGGTATGAATTTTAAACTGACGAAAAACCATGTTCGTAAAAGAGAAAATCGCGGATCGGTGCGTGAACTCTATTAAGAAGTGTAGGGAGATTTGTCGAAGCAAATGAAAAACTTTTGCCTGAGTTCACTTGACGAACAACAAGTTTAAGACTGTATTGAAACGTTAAGACTTAGGTCGTGATATCAAATGGCTATCGATTGATACCGATCGAGTAAATCAACACTATTTACGCTATCGAATGAATCCATGGAGGATTCATACTACGCTAAATGGACTGATATCAATGAACCATCATCAGTTATAGAAAACGAGCTTACACCCCAAAAGAATCAAAGAAGGCGAGAGAAAAAGGTTACTTACCGGGAAAATGATGATAAATTGCTCTTCATTCAAGCCGCCATTTTGATCGAACGATATGACCAATAGCATCACCTCTAATATTAGGAGCGCGAGAGATGGAACGTTCTCATCTTGCGTTTCATTGGCTCTGATTTGAGAAGCTGAAAATATTTTTTACTACGAGGGTTTCCTCATCAGAAAATTATTTACTGGTAAAATCTCTTGAGAAAATGGTTCACACTCAGAGTTGATGAGCGATCATCGAATTTCCACCTAAAGCAATTCATTGATATACCGTTTTCCGAGTGTTAAGAAATAATACAAACAAATATCGCAATACATACGTACGCGTGGCCTGTAATAGGCTTTTGATTCTCTGTAATAATTATGGACAAAATATAAATAGCAATAGCTTCAGTACGAAAATAGTGCGATAAATGTTCGAAAAGTCGATAATGTGTAGGCCTAATAAATCAAGCAAGGTTCAAAGATTCTGTGACGATGTGTTGTTACGTAACGCGCGAGTTTCCTCTCAGTCTCAAGAAATGTAACTAAGCAGATGTCCTCTTGGCCTAAGATCCTCGCGGTCAAAAATTAGGCAGATTTCTCCATCGATAGCCTTCTGTATGATATGGTGGGCAGCCAGCCACCCTCGACTCCTTCGATGGGCTCGAAGATATTGATCAAGAGACTCAAGTCAGGCTTGTCACTTCACGGGTTTATTACGAACCAACATAATGACCAACTCTCAGTTGGCTTGTTAGCTCAATTAGTAGAGCACTACACCGGTATCGCACAGGTCATGGGTTCGAATCCCGTACGGGCCTGAACTTTTTTTAAGGCCTTATTTTCACTACTGCTGAAATAGTGCTCATTGCTGCGAGGGTCGTTCCCACACTCGTTAAGTCAAACTGTAATCTTTTCATCATGGCTGAAAAAAATTTGGTGGACCAATTCTAATATTTAGCTCTCTTTTCTTGGTATCAGAACGCTTTTTTAAGTATTCTTAAATACTGCAACCTTAATTCGAAGGAATCTAAAATTACAAAAAAGATTACCGAGTAACACATGTGATCGTAAACCAGGTAAGCTCTCCATCAGCTGATCGATAAGAACGTGCTGTATGCATTGGAAAAGTTACCAACAAACCATGCTACATTTAGGATGAAATCAAGTTAAGAATGGAAATTCTATGAAGCAGATACCTTTGACTGTTGCAGGAGGTGCTTCATTTTCGTCCATTGACTTGTACATTTTTGATACAACTGCGATGATCGATTATGTCATACGATTTAAATATTAAATGCACTATCATGACGCTGCAATGAAGTTCCGGTACTATATTAACCAGATTAAAAGTTATTCGACGAAATCTTTCAATTCAGTATCTCTTCTCATAGCAAAGTAGGAATCGTTGGTGCATAACGGGTAAAATAACTAAATAACTAAGGTGGGTAACTATAGCAATTTACGGAGAAAGAAAACATTCCACAGTTCTACGCCAATGTAAGCAAATTTACTTCCGGTCATTTTGAATATCTTGCGTGACCTGCGATCGGCTGTTCTTTATGCATGACCTTCTGTCGGCTTCTCTTTTTGCGTGACCTTCGATTGGCCGTTCTTTTGCAGAGTACCAAACTATGCAATACGGAGCTGACCAGTTGGACCAAACCAGGCTGCTTTTCGCACTGCCCTGGTAAGCGCACCCACCAAAAATAACAACCTCATGATCGCAGCCCTTCAAATATCAAGGGATAGCTTTCAGTGAGGGGGGCTGAGGTAAATGAGAGGGGAGAGGGCAGAAAACGCTTTTCGTGGATGCTCTTCTCTCAGAACTGAACTCTTCTCTGCTTGAAATATCCAAAATGGTGGCCTCGCTTTTTACGAAGAAATGCTAAGCGTTCGCTTGTAAAGAATACATGCGTGCTGCAAGGTGGATCGCAGGTTGTATCTTGTATAACTTTTACAAGGTAGCGCGTGACTCAAAATTATGTCAGCATGAGTATGGTGGTTTGCAACCAATCTCTAGAGACACAGTTAACAAAGGTGAAAGGAACAAATGTTGGTGGACGAACGAAAGAAGCTGATGGGATATCTATTGTTTACGTCCACCAACATGCCGGCAAAATCCCTACAAATTTCTCACCGTGCTCACAAGGAGAACTTGTTTTACAATCAAGAGCTCCTTTAAGTTAGTTATCATTTTCATTATTTTCGTGACCTCTTGCAAGGAGAAATAAGATACCAGTCACTCTTACGGGAGGGAGGGGGGGGGGGGGTGAAGTGTCAAAATAACAATTACCGAGTACTCATGTGATCTGGAAGCAAGTCAGCTCTCCGTCAGCTGATCGACGAAAACCTGTCGTGTGCGTTTTAAAAGCTACCAACAAACCACGCTAAATTTAGGAGGGAATTAAGTTAAAAATGGAAATGTTATGAAGCAGATACCATGGCTGTTGTAGGAGGCGCTTCATTTTCGTCCATCGACTTGAACATGTTCGAAACAACTGGGATGTGAAAAAAAGAAGCGAAGTGACGATCGGTTATGTCACAAGATTTGAATAAATACCAACGACACTACCAAGACACAGCAACGAAATACAAGAAATATATTAATCAGGTTAAAAAAAAATCAACGAAATATTTCAATTCACTGACTCTACGTATAGAAAGGTAGGAATCGTTGGTGCACAATAAGTAAAATAACTTATTTACGTATACACGGTCGTATACGTAAACACCCAAGGCTATTCACGGCGAGAGAGAAAACATTCCCCAGTTCTAATTCCGTGTAGGATGTAATTAACGTTACTTTTGGTCCTTTTGGGCTGAATACTTTGCGTGAACTGCGATCGGCTCTTCTTTTGGCGTGACCTGCGATTGGCCGTTTTTTTTTTCTTTTTTTTGCTCTTTTAGTGGGAACACCAAATTCTCCACACCCACAAAAAATAACAACCTCATGATCGTAATGGAACTGAAGTAAACGACAGGAAAACGCCTTTCATGGAATTTCCTCTCTCTCAGCTTGAAATATCCAAATTAACGGCCACGCTTTTCACCTGAAGAAATGCTAAGCGCTCGCTTGTCAATACATGTGTACTGCAAGGTGGATCGCAGGTTATATCTTGTATGACTTTCATACGATGGCACGTCACACAGTGAGTTGGGTTCTCCGTGCCGTTTCACACTTAACCCTGTGGCCAGACTCTGGTAATATAGACATACAAGTATTCTACTTGGGAATCATCCGCAAGGCCGATTAAAAACACAAAGTGTTAACTCGGAAAGTGGAAAGAGAAGTGCGAACGAGCGCACGAGAGAACCTAACCTCTTGAGCAGTGCTCTAAAACAAAGGTTGCTTTCAAGTGATCATTCAAAGTCTTCAATGTTTTTTTACGAGATCTATTTCAAATTGGTTCATGAAAATTCGCCATGCCGGTTATGTTAACCGCGCATACTTCGAGAGACAATCGCGTCGATAGAATACGAAGACGCTTTAGACCTTCAGTCAAGACAGTGTTGCTGAGTGCTATATAATTATATTAGATTATGGGTTCGAAATTTCTAGCGCAGGATAGAGGGCGTGTAGGAAGCCAAAATCAACTACCGCGCATAGAAATCGAGTGATCGAACCAATTTTGTATATACCTACTAGTCTTAAAAAAAAAAATAAGAAAAAAAACAGGCTGATGTTGTTTATTTTTTCTTTCTCTCGACAACCGCACAATTTCGGGCTTCTCACTTCACTCACCATCTAACATTGAATAGATACCGAGTGGTGTAGCCAATCAGATTGCAGTATCTGTGCTACAACGCTAGTGGATTTGTACCTATACTCGGTATGAAACAAATGCTCTAGAGGAAACTAACTCGATAATATGCTAACCTAGCGACACATCCAGTTGGTAAGAAGTCATTCAGTAACCTCACTATTGTAACAAGGTGCCGTATCGCAAGTGTTAATGGGACACAATTACTGACTTGGTTTTTACCAGGGCCCAGTTTATTGTAGGCCGATTAGCGCTAACCCAAGGTTAAATTTTCTCGGGTTTCTTTATTCTTTTGCGCAAGAGCCTTTTCGAGATAATTTTCTCAATTATTTTTAGAGTATCCAATCATCAAATTCTAGACTACAAGAATTACGTTAAATTTTCCTTTAAAGCCTTCAGATCCGAGATCAGATTTCACACTAACCCTGGGATATCTCAACCCAGCTTTGAATAGCCCAGCTAATGTTTGCAGCGCGCACTTTCCGTTTTCCATCTCCTTAACCCTTTGCACCCTAACATCAGTATGCATATTCTCCATACTGTTCACTATAAATTCCTTAAGGTGCTGGCAAGGAGAATTTGTTTAACAATCAAGAGCTCCTACAGTTGGTACTCAGTCTTTTTTCTCGTGACGTTAATGCGTGATTCAGTGATGTTGCAAGAAGAAATTAGACGCCAGTCACTCTTAGGGATTTCAGGGTTAAAGAAATAGCAAAATATGTTCATTGAGACCAACGTATAGAATTATGCTGTTTTTTCTAAATCGTATCAGAAACAATCCCAACACCTGAGCACTGTGTGTTGCAACAAACACTTCTCGTGTTCAAAAAGCAAGTTGTGTAGCTACGCTGCAAAATGTTTCCTTTCGAGTGAAGAAAAGCCTTGATTAAAAAAAAATGTGTCCTTAGCTTTTTTTGGAATCTTATGTAACCTACTCTTGTAGACAACTGGACTATATGTAATACAAAATTCACAGAAAACCGAAAAATATTTGGGGCGAAGCAGAGTATGAACACAATTTGTTCCTAAGCTGGGTGCAAACGGGATCTCTTCATGGCCGGCCTTGATAGAAAAAAGAAATGTGTTCTTAGCCTTTTTGGAATCTTACATAACTTAATAAAGACTGTTTCTCTTATAGACAACTGAGCGCATATGTAAAACAAAATTCAGAGAAAACTGAATAATCTCTGGATTGTTGCAGAGTGCGAACACTCTTCGTTCCTAAGCTGGGTCCCAACGGGATTTCTTGACGGCTGGTTTCTGTGGTTTTGACGATTGGAGCCTGTCAGGGGGTTTAGCTGTACTGTGATGACTTGTAGCGTCCCACGTGTTAGATGCTGAGGAAGATGCCGCGCAGAAGTGAGACTTATACTGGGCCTGAGGACCAAAACGTGAAAGACTTTTAAGAATATATAAACAAAGATTAAGTCTCCACTGGTATGATTTGTTCGGGTGGAGCAACACAACAAAGGTAATAACAAATATAAAAGGACCAAACTGTCCACAGGAAGCCGAAGAGATTTTTTATTCGTTGAAAAAAAGGGGGAAAATGGGTCAAGATTGTGACAGTTTACCCTCTAACGTGACAAAGTTTTCATGAGAAAGAAACTCATATCAAGAACCTGAAAAGCAGCCTTGAGAGCCGAGGTCCGATCGTTTCTTGCCGAAGAGCCGAACACTCCTCCCGAAGCCGAAGATGACGACGGACGAAAAGATGTTTTTGAGGACGACGATGATACGAAAGACGATTGTGGATACGATGATTCTGTATACGAATACTGTGCTCCTCTGCCATCACTGGCTTGGTTTCCCTGTGGAGAGATACGACAGATAATCTTTTGTGAGTACCAAATAGGCTCCAATTTAAAAATTAAAACTGAATTTGTTAAAACTTTGTCGGACAAAACCTTTTTGGAGTAAACAAATCAATACTATTTTTCGTCCAGATATTTTGCGAGCCATTTGGGTCCGCAAGTCTGGCGAGAGCAAACATAAGGTTACCGACGATGCCAAATAGCGTTATTTACCGACGATCCCTGCATTCCTAGGCCAGGCCTCTCACGCATGCGCGGTCTTCCTTCCCTTCCACTGGCTTTTCCCTTGCCTTGTCGAAAACGAGACTTCCTGAACCAAGCATTCTACAGACGAGAGCGAGAAACATTTACATGCAGTGGACAACAGGACAAATATCACAAAAGTATCGAAAGTAAACCGTGTTTGCATCGGTTTTACTTAATCTCGTGCTGTGATTGGTCCACAAAACTAGAGCCATCCTCTCAACCAATCAGATGTAGACTTAAAAGTACAAGCGACTTGGTCTGACGCGTTTCTCGTTATGGGTAGTTCTCGTAACAGGTTCCTTACGATCTTTCTCTTCCTTCTGACGATACTCAAAGAAAATACAGCCCGTCTTGCGACTGTATTATACGCCAGGTAAATAGAGTGCTTTTCGAATGAGTCGTAAATCAAAACCAAAGTAATAATGACGGCCAACTAAAAGAAATAAATATACTTTGAAGAGCTAATGAGAACTCAAAGTAAAAACAAGCAAACCTCGTAATGCGCGAGAAAACGCGGGAAAACGCGGGAAAACGCGGGCGACCAATTGGTTGAGAAAGTGGTGTGAGTTTTCTGGACCAATCACAGAGCGAAATAAAACAAAACCAATGTCATTCCGGATTACTTTCAATACTCGATAGAACATTGCTCTAGAATACAATCGTGATTCATAACACAAATAACCGTCACTAGCTGCGGAAATACTAGGATCTGTCATCGCTGAAATAACATACGAATAAATAGATAGTTTTGCCTCTAGATTTTCTCTCACATTCCTAGAAGTTAGAACCCACTTGAATAATGTATACAACTGCATAGTGGACAACTAAGTAACTTTCAATCGAATGGCTGTATATGCAGATCAATGGCACAATCTGAACAACAGCTCACCTATCTCTCCTTTAACCGAACTGGAGTCAACTGATGTATTTATTATTACAAATGGCTGAAAATCCGGTAGGAAAAATCGCGCAATATTTACATATTCAGCAAAGACAACTTGTAAACGACATTAGTCAAGAACATTTTCCGGAGTACAATTTCTTATCAACCCCTTGAGAGTTTCCTGACAAATGTCGTTATTGAGTCATCCACCCTTGCAGTTTTTGTCGCTGACAAGTTTTTCTGGCAGAAGTCAGCCTGTTCAAAACCTGGAATAACAGATATTGGACGAGAGAATTTATCGCTAAAAACTTGTCATGATTGACAATCTACAACCACACTGGAAAAAACTTATCAGGGGATAACAAATCAAAGTAAATGCGTCGACAAACTCGCAAACGTTAAGTTTTCACGAGTCAAGAAAGATGTTTTAGGGTTTAAAAGTAAGAACCTTCATTGCCATCTCCATCAAGGCCTCAGGGACCACTTGATTAGCTCCTTCCTAAAAAAAAAAAAGTATAATGGGTTAGAGCAAGTGGATGTCTACATAAGTCGGAAAATTGCATGGAGTGATATTTTTGTCATTTCGAATTCGCACGCTTTTCAACGTTTCTCTTCTCTACACTTACCAAAGTCTGCGAAAGATATATTCACAGGGACAAATTTTGGTAAACTTTGAGATGAGTTAGACAGTGCAGAAATGAAAACGAAAGCTTTAGCCTATTTCAACTCCATTATGATGGAGGTTAACGTACTCTATGGGTAGGATCTACTTGATTACAGTTTCTGGAAGCTGTTTATTCTTTCTTTCTGTTTTTTGTTTTGTTTTGTTTTCAAATATTGAGCTTTCCAGCTTGTGAGATAAGACATGCTTCTACATTATCTTTATTTTAACCGGTTTCCTCGGAAAAAAAATTAATGAATATGGCAACACTTACCAAATTTCGCACAAGATCCCCTGAAAAGTTCTGATCAGAAGACGTAAGAAGGGTGTAGGCCACACCCTTTTCTCCTGTAACGAAAAAAGGTAAAGATACACGATCAAAAATAGCAATGGCAACAGAACTGCCACAATACCAATCACTTCAGTGTTCACCTTTTGGCCCTGTATATGTGATTCCCAGTACTACTTTTCAAGTGTTATAAATGAAGAGAATTTGGTGTTTCATCAAAATCACATCATCCAGTCAGTCAATTTTTCTATTCGTATCACTTTTTTTTTGTTCTTACTGGATAATGCCTTGATATTGCAAGAAAAATACACCAAGTTCATTATTTCCAGGAGTGACTCGCTTCCTGCAGTTCTCAAAAGCAGCAAAGAAAGCGTTACTTTTGCTTCAGGTCAATTTTCTTTTCAGAGTAAACGAGTGTAGAAGCGCCACATCGTATTTGCTACAGTTAGCAACCGAACAAACTTACCTGCTCTGCCAGTTCGACCAATCCGGTGCGTGTGCGTGTGGATGTCACGAGCCACATCGTAATTTATGACAGTTTTGATTGATGGAATGTCCAAGCCACGGGCTAAAATAAAAACCAACTCGTCAACGCTACGCTGCTAAGCAGTTTAGTCAGCTCTCTTTCAGCCGAGCGGCAAAAGTGCGAGCTAAGCTAGAGTCGCGCATGCCTTCATGTGACTACCGCTTACATTAGGCTTTCCCCGCTTTGTTACGAGGCAACGGAAAAGGCTGCTGCGCAGACAAATTGAAAAAAAAGAAACGAAACAAAACAAACAGAGCTAATGCAGTCCTGAATTGTCTCACAAAATCATTGCACGAAAAAACTGCATAGGACCGTGCCGCACTACGAACCAGGAGTATCTGGAGGTTTCGCTCCATTACAAGTTTGCCCCTGACTAAATTAGCCCCCACTTCGACGAGTTCGCCCCATAAAATATAACAAACGAGACGTTAGCTTTGCCACGTTTTCTTCTTCTAAAATTGCTGCGTAAAAAGCGTCAAACACGCAGCAATCTCTGCAAACATCCTGTGTGCGCGCAGTTTCCGCGCTGAGTGAAATAACAGCATAGGTATAAGCGATAGTTCATATATTTCAAGCTTTGGTTCCTACCTGCTACATCAGTTGCTACTAGAATAGGAATCTCTTGTCTCTTGAATGAATAGATGACTTTGTCTCTCTCGAATTGATCCATATCTCCGTGCAGTAACACCGCTGAGTATAAAGAGACCAAAAGCAATCCATGTTATATCAGTTAGATGTAAAAAGTGACACAGATCAAGGTAACTAAATATTTCCGTTTATAATCCAACAGATATTTTTGCTCGCGCGTGATTGATCAAAACGCATCACGTGAACGAATACCCCCCAGCTAAAACTGGGGGATATCCAAGGATATACCTAAAGTGATATTCCTCAATTTTCAAACCTTACCTCCAATACGGAAAACTCTGCGCTTAAAATTCAATTCAAGATGGTAAACGTCGTGTGGTTATTACAGAATAAGGAACATGTTTAATATTTAAAAGATAAATATTTAAAGATAATAAACACGACAACCTCCATTTGGCGCAAAAATATGCTCGTACATTTCACCTTAGACAAAGAACTGTTCGCATCTCAGAACAGATAACGACCGCGGATAAATATTCGTGCATATTTTCGCACCAAATAGTGGCTACTGCTTTGTATTTAGAGGACAGAAAGAGGGCTATTTCCATTCCCCCCCCTCCATCTAATTATGCACCGCCAAGGAGGGCAACCTTTTTCAACAGGGAGTCTGGGGGCTGGTCTTATAAGAGAGAAAACAAATGCAAAATCAGCTTCTTCCTCAAGGAGACACGGTGGCCTGTTAATAGAGGGCGTTTAACTCCTGATCCAGAGGCGATAGTGTTTATTCCCTCACAGGTCGCCTCAGCGGTAATTTGTCACGTGCTGTAACGATTTGCTGATGCTCATTGTTGGAGAGCAATCTGAGTTGCACAAGAAAGATCGCCATTCCAAGAAGAAAGTTTGAGAGACAGGCTTGAGAAAACAATGGGCATTAAAAACCGACATGTATGCAATAATCTAAGAATTACCTTCAAAATCTTTGGTTTTGAGTTTTGATGCAAGCTCTTCACTGTTAGCCTTTTTGGTCACAAAGATGAGCACACTTCCAGCTTAGAAAGAAACATTTTTACAGGTACGTGAGAGAAGTACAAACTAACGTCAATTAAGACAAATTCCTGTGTAACAAAATTGAAATTCACGTTGATGAAATGTTCCAAACAATTCAAGGATCAGGACCTCTTTAAAAAGCGAAACCTTCCTTAAAATGGAAAACAAGTTACCTACAATGAAAATAAAAAAAAATTGGGATTACTTCACTCGTACAGCAAATAACGAAATTACCAGTTTCCGAGTCTTTTAGAGGGAACTATATCGAAGAGGCGAGATTTATACCCGTGGAGTACCTCTCCCAAAAAGGACACTCATCTGGAGCCTATCTCACCATTTTTTTGTAGCAGTTTTCGTTGTGTTACCTGATGTAAAAGAGACTAAATGTCTTGTTAGCCATGTCCATTTATCATTGATGCTTGGCAAGATTTCTACGATCTGTGTTACATCTTCATTCGCCTGGATTAAGAGAAAATAGATAGGAGATTAAGAACAGAACAAATTTTGCATTACGTTAATGAAAATTAGTCTGTTTTTCTCAAACTTTCAGCCCTATCTCAGACAGGAAAATTTTGCAGAGGTCTTTTTTTTTCTTTTTGGGGTATTTCAATTTTGCTAGAACAAATTCAGTTTGCGGTTCGAGTTGATTTTTAACATTATTGTTACGCATGTGCAAAATGCACTACAAGGGCTAAACCTCGGAACTGAACCGTTTGCTTGCTCCCATGATGACTGGACAGGTTTTCAACTACAAGTTTGTTTCCACTCTCTCGTCGATGACCGATAATTGATCATCAGAAACTTATTCTTAATTTGTTGTACATGTCTTTCTTCCTCAAACAATTGTTCCTTACCTCGCCAAGCTCACCCACGACAACTCTAATAGGATCTGTCAAGATATCCCGACAGAGCATCTCGACTTTTTTCTTAAATGTCGCACTGAAAAGCAAGGCTAAAACAACGAAACAAACAAACAACTCAAAACAATGATGATATTTTAACTCAGATGGCCGGATTAGAGATGAAAATTTCATGAACGGAAGAAGCGCAGGTTGCAATTAACCGTCAGTTTTGTGATGTTGAGTTACATATTAGGGCAACAATCACTGATTTATTTATTCATTGTGAAAAGAATAATGAGTTGAAAAGAAGAGGTACTACTCACTCTGTCTATCGGGACGAACGTTATTTGCAATCGACCTCACTTGTGGCTCTAGAGAAATACATTCAGTGACATTAAAGGATAAGTGTCAGGTTTTGATAACCACGACAGAAATAAGCAAGATGTCCATATGTGTTCATTTACACACCATTAAAAGACTCCGAAAGCATAAAGCACCTTTTCAATTTAGGAGAAACGATTGGTTTCAGATTTGAATTTGATTGGTTTAGAACGAGGCGGGAATTTATTGAACCAAACACAGAGCAAAGTGAAGCAAAACTAACACAGTCCCCCACTACTTTCGACGCACAATTGAAAACTTACTTTGTTCAAGCGATGCTTGTTCATGATGTTCTTAGCCGTATGGTTTACATACCAAATCCCATGTCAAACATCCTGTCAGCTTCATCAAAGACCAGATATGTAACTCTTTTCAGGTTTGTGCCCTTTGCCTTCACATGATCAATCAGACGGCCCTAGCGTTGGATAACAATATAATTAAAAAACTGATAAAATGAAGCGTTAAGGTTGTGTATGAGGGTTACCCAACCACTTAAGGCTGCAGTCATTTTAGATAATTTTAAGAGTGGCTAACCCACTACCAAAAATGAAAATGAGCAATTAGGTCGCTCTTTAATCCGCATCTATTTTATTTTTGTTTTTTTGTTTTTTTTTTCCGATAAGGAAGCATGTTTCGTTCAAAAGGCGTGCAGAATGGCACTAATAAAAAGTCTTTGCTTAAAGAATATGTCAATGAACCTGGAAAGAAAGAAAAACGACTGAACCTAGTTTAAGATCATTTTGACCTATAATTCACTGTAAAAGATGGTGCTATTCAGTATACTTGAAGAAAAAGAACTCCGTGTGCCCACATTAAGAGTTGAACCTGCGACCTTCCAAATAATTAGTACATGTATTTCAGATGCTCTACCACTAAGCTTTAGGGAGACTCATGACAGGCTGGACCGTTTAACTGAGTTCATGATGACAAACTTCCGACATACCGCTAGCTTAGAAATGTTGAATGTGACGCTCTTGCACAATGATGATGATGCAAGGAGGTAGATTTGAAGCCCGGTTATTTAATAGAAAGATGATGTTCATTTTCTACATCTGCACAAGGAAACGTTTCCTTACCGGAGTTGCAACAACAATTTCTGCTCCTTCCTGAAGAGCCTTTGACTGTTCATACTTATTACCCCCACCAAACACAGCCACAGCGTGGATGTTGTAAACTTTTCCAAACCGCCGAGCCTCAGCGAAGATCTGCTGGCAAAGTTCTCTGGTAGGGGCACAGATCAGGGCTATGGGTCCGTCACCAGGCTCTAGCTCGGGTTGGTCCATAATATGTACCAATGCTGGCCACAGGAAGGCCGCAGTCTTACCAGAACCTGTTTTAGCAATGCCTATGATGTCTCGGCCACTAAGTGCCACAGGGATTGCCTGAAAAAGGCCCAGAGGTATGATTCATGGATCTCAATTCTGTTAGATTTTCTTAAAAAAAGACCCTGGTCAGCCACAGTGGTATGAGGAAAAAAGGCTTTTCCTTCCCTTTCCCACTTAGTTAAGTACCCTGCAAGCCACAGTTCAAAGGAGTGTCACGGGGGAAAACTGAAGTTTACCTTTTTTATTAGCTGTGTTTAATGCAAATGAAGAATTAATTGACAGCAATTTAGTTACAGTGAGACCATACTGGCATATTGCTAAACAAAAGTTCACCAAGACTGATATTCAAAGTTATAAATTTAGAATAAAATACAAAAGGATATCTCAGAGAAAATAATATACCTCTACTTGTAAGAAATCATTTTTCAGGAGTAAGCCAAAACTTCTATTTTAGTGTATTTCCTAATTCAGTATTTTTAGGGAGTTACTATCAGATGGTTTCTGATGACCTTCTCTCACTCATTCTATCCAAGGAGTGATAAGGATAATAGCCAGCTACCAGAAGTCATGCAGGCTTGCCAAACACTAACAATGTGGTGTGGTACAGATATTTCATACTACTGCATGCGATGTTAGTTCTTGATTTCCGTCATACCTGACACTGGATAGGTGTTGGCTGTGTGTATTCAGACTTCCTGATTGCACCCATGAGCTGTTCATCAAAACTAAAATGTGCAAAACTGATGGATGGCTTTGTAGGCTGAGCTCCCGACACCTGTCAATCAATTACGACAATGAAGTGTACATGTACATACTGAACTTAAAAGGAATTATCAGCTGAAGCAAGTTTGCATTGATTTAACCCACTTAACAAATGGTAGACAACACAGCGTACACTATTGAGTTATAGATGCACGCGGGAGGTTGCTAAACACGAAAGAAGCGTAAGAGTTGCTCGAGGCTAGCACCTCGAGCGACTCTAGCTTCTTGAGTGCTTAGCAGACCTCCCAAGTGCATCCATAACTCAATAGTGTACGCTGTGGTGTTTACCATTTGTTTTATAACATAACATTGATAAATTGTAGCTAAGGAGTTCCCTTTTATTTAACAAATCTTACGTGACCAGAAAAAACAGGTGCGCGCAGAAAAATAGTCTTTGCATTTGCTCACGTCACCAGCGTACACCCATTGTAATGATACACAATGTGTATCATTACAATGTAAATGCATGACACCTTCTATCAATTACCAATGACGATGAAATGTATATTCTGAACTGACATGTATCAATAATTTCTGGTTAAAATGAGTTTGTGCTAATTTCACCTTTAGTTATGGGTTTTGGCAAAACTGCAATCATAAACTGTACACAACAAAGCCAAGGGAAAATATTTAAAACAAGATAAAGCTACAGTACCCCTCAGATATATGTTAACTGCACAGATGCATTCTGCTACACCCAGACGTTGGGTAGTCCGACGCATTTATAGAAAAACACATGAACACTAGCATACGCTGCCATAAAAGAGAATTCAAGTCTTATACCTCATTCTCACCAAGGTTTAACATGTATTACAGCTGTTTTGTAAGACACACCTTAAAGTGCACCTACACCCAAAAAATTTTTTTCGCTTAACGAAGTAAGCTTATTATTTTGAGTATTTCTGCGCAAAAATTTTTTTATTTGCTCAAATCTTCAATTTTCTATGCCCAGTCAAAATATGGAAAATCGGCCGCCATCTTGCCCCACGACCGAGTTTAAAGAGGAATGGCTCTAGTGGGTAATGTGACATCAAATCAAGAACACAAAAGTCTGCATTTCACACATTTTCACTTGTTTGGGAAGGTTGTAGTCGATAATTGTCCGAAAATATGCCGACTAAGTGTGTTGTAGAAGGATGTAGCAACGTGCGAAATTTGCAAGAGGGTATCGCGCTTCATACATTCTTCATACAACACACCTAGTCGGCATATTTCGGACAATATCGACGACAATCTTCCCAAACAAGTGAAAATGTGTGAGATGCAGACTTTCATGTTCTCGATTTGACGTCACATTACCTGCTAGAGCCATTCTTCTTTAAACTCGGTCGTGGGGCAAGATGGCGGCCGATTTTCCGTATTTTGACTGGGCATAGAAAATTAAAGATTTGAGCAAATTAAAAAAATTTTGCACAGAAATACTCCAAAAAATAAGCTTATTTCGTTAAGCGAAAAAAAATTTTGGGTTTAAGTGCACTTTAAATTTTTTCCATAAAAATTGCATAAATTGATGCTTGCCAATTCCTTTTGTAGTACATTGAAAACACCAGTAAGAGATTTTTTTTAATCATGTAGAAAAATCAGTTTTTCAGTTTTTTGTAAACCCAGTTCAACCAAACATATTTTGCCACTGTGAATAGGGTATTATCGATACATGTAGTTTAAGCTATTAACCTTGGTTGTTGTTTTCCATTCTTTTCCCAAACAGCCCCCGCAAAAACAAAATTTAGAAGTGCTTGACATATATTCAGTCTAAAGAATACTCTAAAAGAACTTTCATACAGTTTATAACCCACCTTCATTCCCAATTTTCTCCTTAAATCCTGAACGTCGTGGTTAGTAAGTTTTGCAATTTCCTCATGTTCAATGTAGAAGTTCTTTTCAAAAGGTGGGTAGTCAATCTTAAACAAGACAAGAACATGCCAAAAAAACTGGTGAGAAGTGCACCAAGGCAGAAAGTGACTAGAAAACAATTGAAGATAAAAGGAGAGAAAGAGCAGTGTTCTCTTGAGATTAATCAGAAGCCAGCCTTGAAGGAGTAGCAAACAAGTGAGTGACCAAATGGCATAAGCATAATTTGACTCCTTCTAAAAACAAGGTAGTTTGGCAGAGTGGTTAGAGCACTGGACTTGAAATTTGGTGTTCCTGAGTTCAAGTCCTAAACCCAGCTACTAACAGGACTTTTTCTCAGTTGTGCCAAGTTCAACTCCTTGGTTGCACTTTGTACATGGCTAAATGGTTTGCCTTTGGCAAGTTGGAATTTTTTTACTTAATGTTTTTCTAAATTTGTTTCAGTGGACAAGAAAGGCCACCTAGTGGAATATCCTCCGCTAAATCCAATTCTTTTTATTTTTATCCCCATTATTTAGTATCTGTTACCCTTGTGTTTACTTATTGGTTTCTTTCTAGTATAATTTATAAGAAAATAGAGCAAACATTACAATTCCTTTCAGATTAAAACAGGTATTTCTCAGTTTTGTCTTATAAGAGAAGGCGCCTCTTTTGAAACACATTGACATTCAAATGTCAACTTCAAGCATGTTTTTTTTGGACACTGGTAAGGGAAACTGAAAAGAATAATAAAAAATATATAACAGTATTAAAAAATGGTATTAAGGCTACCTCGAAGTGGTCCACTGCTGGAAGTGGCACAATAATCTGCAAAACAAAACAAAACAAAAAGAAAAGCAAATAAATTCACAAGTCACAATGAAGATCAGTAAGTCTCCTTGACAGACAAATCACAAATTACTCAGAATTTTGGTTTTATCAACTGAGTTGATAATGTAACTTGGCCACAGTTCAGAGTTTCAGAGCTGAAATTAATCCTTCATTATTTGCTCAGATAAGGGGCTAACCCTCAACACGTGTGCTTTGAAACTCTTTAAAGTGGCTAATTTACATTATCAACTCAGTTGATAAATCCAAAAGTACCTTATTGTACTCTCCCACCGATGCAGCACCACAATTTCTTTAGGAACTTACCCCCCTCTTAATATCTCAGAATTACCTTGGACTTCTCAGGAGCGATTGGGTTTCCATCACTATCATACTCAATCTCTTCCTCATCATCAGGATATGCGATGACAGGGGCATTCTTAATGTAATTGAAATATGATTCTTGATCATCTTCTTCTTCGATGTCATCTCTTCTGCTCCTAATCACGTTATAAATTTTTACAGGTAATTAGTTTTGCTGGCATCGCTGCAACACGGCAAGCTTAAATTGCCCGAAATTGCCAAGTGAGCTTTATCAGCTGTGTTTAAAGGCCAGAAAGTAACCTGTAATGTTCTCATTGATCCAAGCTCTCTTCAAAAGACAGTCACATGGTCAGCTGTACAGTAAAGTACAGTTGGTTTATGAGCCAGTGCTTAACTCTGGTGTCCATGGCATGAAGCAACAAGTAGTATTTCTACTTCCCCCTGGATGGGATGCCAGTCCATCGCAGGGTTACCCCCCAGCATTAAATTTTCCGGTAGCCAGTTATACACCTGGGTGAAGAGAGGCACTGTGAGAGTAAAGTGTCTTGCCTAAGAACACAACAGTTGTACAGTAATACCATGTATTAGCGCACCAGGTCCACTATTCCCTTTGGTTTCTGGCAACTGAAAAATTACTTCTGGACACCAGTTTAGGATTTTAGGTCCCTAAATGGTGACTTAAAAGAAAAGCTTGTGGCTGAAACAGAACTTTTATCAACTGCAAAAACTGTTGAAAGAAGTTCTTTTTCACAGAAATGTCTCATTTGATTTCTAACTAGCCATAACAGGCCACGCTGCAGCCATGCCCTGTTTGAAAAAAAAAAATGCTTTGCATTCAATAGCTACTTCAACAGTTCTGTCTTGCTTGTTATAAATAGATTTTGAGTAGGAAATAATGTGTGCAATCTTTGCACAAACCTTGTCAAAAGAACAAACTAGATCTAGAATGAAACTAAAACATACTTTTTCTTGTCTTTATCGCTTTTTTCCTTTTCAGACAGATTTGCTTCCTTCTGCACTTCATTCTGACAGGATATCAAACACAACAAATGATAACCCTTTACACCCTAACATCAGTATGCATATTCTCCATACCGCTCTTCATACATTTCCTTAAGTCCTGATAAGGAGAATTTGGCTTATTTGGCTAGCCTCCATTTCCTTTATTTCTGTGACCTTTGTGTGTTATTCAGGGGTGATATTGTAAGGAGAAATTAGATGTTGGTCATTCTTATGGGTTGAAGGACTAATAAGAACATAACAATGAAAGGATTGACGTGGCCCTTACAACTGATATCAAGAGCTATTATAGAAATAAATAAATAAATAATTAGTTTATTTAACCCTTTGGTAGTGTTAAACACTAAATTACAAGGGAGACAATAAAATTCATTCAATTCTATACAGAACACAATACACTTGGCATAACAAGAAAAAACAATTAAGCCCTATAATTGTAACTGTGAGTAACAAACTTACAAAGGCAGTCTGTTTTGACGAAGCAGAATTGAGAACAGGAAAAACTAGTCCTCAACCCACAGTTTACAATCTTGCACCAACGTCTAAACGTTTGGAATTCCCTACCCTATCATCTAACTCTATCCCACAGATTCTCCATCTTTAAGATTTTGCTTAAAAAATTCCTTATTGACGGAAAAGTAAATTTGACTCGCCTATCCATAGTTAACCTATTGTACAATGTGAATGACTCTTAATTGAAATTTTATCTAGTTGAATTATAAATCGTTAAAAATAATATTATAATTATAGTTGTTCTTTGAGATTGCTGTAAACAACTGAAATTTATTTTTGTTTATGTATAAATGGCAAAATAGAATAAGTATACGGATAAAAAGTAGTATTATTTGTACTACCTAAATGTTTCTGTGAAGCATGATACAACCTCAACAGACAACCTTGAGTTCAAACACATACATTTTTTAGAGGTACATCTGTGGCTGTGCTGACTAAATAAGGTTTCTCACCTGTATTCCTGCCATGAATTTATCCAACTCATCTTCCTCATCATCATCATCTTCCACTTGCCGGCTGGATGGCATGTCTTCACCTTCGTCATCATCGTCAACAAATTTTGTCTCATCATCCTCATTATCACTATCTACAAAGATTCTACAAGTAAAATAATAAGTATAAATCACCTTGCATTATATCAAAAATGCTGCAATCATGTAAGCTACACTTCTTGCTATCTATTCCATGATAGTGGGTACCTTGGCAAAGTGCAGTTATTATCAAACATAGATGAAAATATGACCATGTCTTATCGTTAAGTCTTAATCATCTAGCAGATCTATATCAAGATAATTAGATAATTCAATCTCCATTTCTAGACCTGACAGGTGATTGGGACAAAAACTATCAAGAGATAGAGACTCCAAGCTAATGAAGTGTTTCATTAGTTAGTTTAATTTGTGTAATCAGGAAGTTTCCCAGTGGGGTGACCAAGATTATCTTGTTGGTTCAAAGACAGCAAAGTATTGTAAGGAAACAAATACTCCCATCAACCAAGGAAGGCCATGTTGCCATTTTGGAAAAATACAATTTAAAAAATTTACCACTGACACAAGGATGATTAACTTAAGATACAGATGTGCTTTTCTGCTGAATGAACGTTTACTATAATCCTCTCAAGAATCGTTGAAACATTTCCCTACTCCCCACTTGTCAATGTTGGCACCAAGAAATTAAAAAAAAGAAAAAAAAAAAAAAAAAAGACTCAACACCGAGAGAGGTGTTTAATCAAGACTTGACATGAATGCTAGATATGAAATGGAGATTTTTCTTATCTGACTGGTGATCTGGCTAACATGGAATGTTAGAGTACTTAGACAAAGAAATATGATCAAATTTCGCCCAATAGATATTGAACTAGTGAACCTCCTATGAACTACCACGAGTTGCCAAGCCCTACAGTAGATAACTTACTAGCCAAAATATAAAGCACTGAACTTTAGAAAACGAAGCAAAATTTCGGTGTTGACATTATTTTAATGACGATCTTATTCAAAGACATTCTATTATCAAAAGAAAGTAAAAATAAATTAGTTGATCCTTTATCAGAAATACTTACGGTTTCCTTGCTCCTGGCAGAGGAAACGATGAAGTGCTTCGTACTCCCTGGCGATGGGATGATTGAGTTTTTTTCACACTTTCACCTGATCTGTTGACGGGCATCCCGCTCCCTATGTTACGTGGAAGGGGATCTTCCTTCTTAGCTGCTAGAGTAAATCCTCCAAAACCAAAACCTCTTTGTTTTCCAGGTCCTCCCTTTTGAAACATCTTGATTCAAACAATTCGAATTCTGAAATGTGTTATGTAGATGTTCTTGATCGAAGCAAACGACAGTAAAAACCGAAAGAATTTACGTGCATAAAATCTTCGATTACTCCATGTTCAATATTGAAAATTATTTTTTATCCAAAGTCCATAAAATCGTCCACAGTTCTCTGGATAAGTGAGAAATTAAAGTGTTTACTTCACGTTGACATTGCTATTGGTGTACGTCCGCCATTACCAGTGGATGCGCAGTTTGATCTAGAAATGGCAAATCTGGCGCACGACTCGCAAAAGTACCGCTGATAAAGATAGATGGCCAAAAAAAAAGGCCCGTAATGTGTTTGTGTCATGATCATATATCAAAAGAACACAATAAAAGATCGAGCCATTAACAATAAAAGATCGAGCCATGAGATTGAATCCTTCTCCAAGACCGCTCTGTAATTACGGTAGAAAATGACTGTCATTTCTCTTCCAGCTTTCTCTGTATATCAATGAGAGAGTTAGCTCAAAAATCAGAGAGACGATTACTTTAATTCTACCCATTTTACCATAAACCGATTTAAGTTCTTAGTCCGAGCAAAACTGTACTTCTAAAGTTCAACAAGTATGAATACGCTATCACAGGAAATCATGGTGTATCTAAGGCGCTTATTTTTTTATTTTTTTTTTTACAACGTTCAAAACGAAATGGTGAATGTACAGGATACCTTTCATCAAATACGCGTTCTGCTCGAAAAGTCTCTAGTTTTCTTTTTCCCTACATCAAAGTTTTGCGCGGGAAGTTGGCGCAGCACAAACAGAATTGAACCACTTGCGCATGCCCGACGTGGGTGCTACGTTTTAGTTGAGAGGGTAGTCCAAATTGGTGAGAGAAATGAGTGGACGAGGTGAAGGAAAACTAATGCAGCCCGGATTACTTTCAGCAGTTCAACGAAAATTTCTCTAATTTAGCCACTCCATTAAACAGATCGCGAGTTATAGTGGTGCTATTTTCCTTTTCAAAGCAAGGTAAACCAGATAAGTGGAGTTTCGAATAATTTTTAGCTTTTAATAAAACATTTGTGTTATTTACCGACCACCATATTAAAAGACCCACAATCAGGGAATTACGGTAGAAGGACTAACACGGTTTCTCAGTGGTGTCCTTTTTCCTATTTTCAGATTTAGAAAATAGCCTTACTTGGTTGCAGATCGATCCAATTTAAAGGCTCCACGATTGAGGAGATAAAATAGATTAAAAAAATAGATTAAAACCAAATAAATAGATATCTACACCAGTCAGAAAAACCCTTGCAACGTACAAGCATAGGAGGTTAGATGACTAAAGTTTGATAAACATCATATATACAATATATTTAACATGTTTAATAAGCAAATGGATTGATCTGGATAATGACTATAACGCATGATTGATGAACTAAAGATACTTAGTTCACTGTTAGGTGAGATTTAAGTCCAATAGTCTTTAGTTGCATCTTGCGAAGAGTTAAGAATATATGAAGTTGTTTTTCCAAGCAGATAATCATTTCCTCCCTCTTTAAGATAGCAATAGAGGAAGGAAATTGCAGTTTAGATCCGATGGAAATATGCAGCCTTTCGTGCGTCTATTCAATTTTTTTATCTCTGTTTTTTGGAGAAGTTAAAGGATGTTTAAAATCCTGCTATACTGGCAGCACAGCCTTTCCTGTCAAATGCTCCAGGAAGGAGGTTTATAAAAATCTTAACCCTGAGTGCAATTATCAACAGTTCAACATGAGTGAGATATATACTTTGCGGTTTCTGATTGTTCAAAGTCCTTTGTTTATTGTGTCAGTACATTCATCAAAAAACAAAACATCTTACAGAAATTTATGATGAATACTGCGTGTGTGCAAAAGTTTTGAGGGATAAAAGGCATGCTTTCATGCTGTTGTAATTACAACCAATTTTTCTCACAGGAGTATAAATACGCTATCACAAGAAATCAAAGTGTATCTAAGGCGCATATTTTTTCCACAATGCCCAAAACGAAATGGTGAATGTGCAGGATACCCTTTATGAAATACACGTTTTGCTCGTACAGTCCCTAGTTTTCTTTTTCGCTACATTATCGACATTTTGCGCGATAAATTGGTGCAGCACTAACAGGATTAAACCACTTGCGCATGCCAGACGTGGGTGCTATGTTTTAGTCGAGAGGGTAGTCCAAATTTGTGAGAGAAATGAGAGGGCGAGGTGAAGCAAAACTAATGCAGCCCAGATTACTTTCAACAGTTCATCGAAAATTTCTATAATTTAACCATCCTATTAAAAAACTCGCGAGTTACAGTGTTGCTATCTTCCTTTTCAAAGCAAGGTAAACCAGATAAGTGGAGTTTTGAATAATTTTTAGCTTTCAATAACACATTTGGTTTATTTACCGACCACCCTAGTAAAAAGAACCGCATCATGAAAATACAGTAGTTTCTCTGTGGTGGCCTTTTTCCTATTCTCAGATTTAGAAAATAATCTTAGTTAGTTGTTGATCGATCCAATTTGACGGCCCCACGATAGAGGGAAAAATGTATTAATACCGAATAAATAGATACATACACAAGTCCGAAAAAGGAAAACCCTTGCGGTATATAAGCGTAGGAGGTTAGATAAATAAATTTTGATAAAAATCATATATGCAATATATATAACATGTTTAATAAGCAAATGGATTGATCTGGAGAATGACTATAACGCATGATTGATCAAGTAAAGATCCCTAGTTCACTATTTAAGTCTAGTCGTCTTTAATTGCATCTTGTTTTGAGAGTTAAGAATAGGTGAAGTTGTTTGTCCAACTTGTATGTAGATAATCAGCCTATTTTAAGATGGCAATAGAGGAAGGAAATTGCAGTTTTAAATCCGATGGAAATATGTAGCCTTTCGTGCGCCTATTCAGTTTTTTTATCTTTGTCTTTTGAATATATTAAAGGATGTTTAATATCATATACTGGCAGCACGGCCTTTCCTGTCGAATGCTCCAGGAAGGAGGTTTATAAAAATCTTTACCCTGAGTGCAATTATCAACAGTTTAACATGAGTGAGGTATATACTTTGCGGTTTCTGATTGTTCAAAATCCCTTGTTTATTGTAAAAGTACATTCATACAAACATCTTACAGATATTTTTGATGAATACTGCGTGTGTGCAAAACTTTTGATGGATAGGAGGCTTGCTTTCGTGTTTTCTCACAGAAGTATAAGTACGCTACCACAGGAAATCAAGGTGTTTCTCGAAGACGCATATTTTTTGACGCACATTTTTTTTTTGCAACGTTCAAAACGAAATGGGGACTGTGTAGGATACCCTTCATCAAATACGCGTTTTTCTCCAAAAGTCTCTAGTCTTTTTCGCCACATCGACATTTTGCTTGGGAAATTGGCACAGCACTAACAGAATTGAACCACTAGCGCATTCCCGACATTAGTGCTCTGTTTTAGTTGAGAGGGTAACACAAATTTGTAAGAGAAATGTGAGGGGAGGTGAAGAAAAACTAATGCAGCCCAAAATACTTTCAACAGTTCATCGGAAATTGCTCTAATCTAGCCACTCCATTAAACAGATCGCGTGTTATAGTGGTACTATTTTCCTTTTCAAATCAAGGTAAACCAAATAAGTTTAGTTTCGAATAACTTTTAGCTTTCAATAAAACATCTGTCTCATTTACCGACCACCCTATTTAAAAGACCCACATCATGGATATACGGTTAAAGGACTAACGCGATTTCTCTGTGGTGGCCTTTTTCCTATTCTCAGATTTAGAAAATAACCTTAGCTGGTTGCTGATCGACCCAATTTGACGCCCCCACGATTGAGGGAAAAAAATAGAATAATACCGAATAAATAGATACATACACGAGTCAGACAAAGGAACCCATTGCAGTCTACAAGCATTGGAGGTTAGATAAATAAATTTTGATAAACATCGTATATACAATATATCCAACATGTTTAGTAAGCAAATGGCATGGATGGATCTGGATAATAACTATAATGCATAATTGATTAGCTAAAGATACTTAGGTCACTGTTGTTAAGTGAGATTTAAGTCCAATCGTCTTTAGTTGCATCTTGCTTTGAGAGTTAAGAATAGATGAAGTTGTTTGTCCAAGCAGATAATCATTTCCTCCCTGTTTAAGATGGCAATAGAGGAAAGAAATTACAGTTTTAGATCCAATGGAAATATGTAGCCTTTCGTGCGTTTATTCAATTTTTTGTTCTTTGTTTTTTGGAGAAGTTAAAGGTTGTTTAAAATCCTATACTGACAGCGCGACCTCTTCTGTCGAATGCAGCTTCCGGGAAGGAGGTTTATAAAACCTGAGTGCAATTATCAACAGTTTAACACGAGTGAGATATATACTTTCCGGTTCCTGATTGTTCAAAATCCCTTGTTTATTGTCTAAGTACATTCCTACAAACATCTTACAGATATTTTTGATGAATACTGCGTGCGTGCAAAAATTTTGATGGATACGAGTACGGTGGCCTAGAAGGCTCAACGCAAACAAAAAATATACCGCAGCAAATAAAAAATATACTGTAGCAAATAAAAATATACTGCAGCAAATAAAAAAATCAGAACGCAAAGAAAAAAGTACCGCAGAAAATAAAAAAATGCAACGCAAATAAAAAATACTGCAGCAAATAAAATATGCAACGCAAACAAAAAAAAGGGAAAACGCAAACAAAAAAAATTGGAACGCAACGCCAAGGAAGACTGGGTAATAGTTCTTAGTTTCCCGCCAAAACAGCATGAAGTGGAACTCGCTTTTGGCGACGAAAGCGATCTGCGTAGGATTATAGGAGATTACTTTCATCAAGGGTATGAAAATAGAGTTATTATCGATTTTTTAAAGGAGCAGCATGGTACTGTCATAAGTTCGCAGCAAAACATGGTTTCGGAAAGGTGAACAAGCAAAGGATGGAACGAGTGTTGGAGGGAAACTAAGAACTATTACCCAGTCTTCCTTGGCGTTGCGTTCCAATTTTTTTTGTTTGCGTTTTCTTTTTTTTTTGTTTGCGTTGCATATTTTATTTGCTGCAGTATTTTTTGTTTGCGTTGCATTTTTTATTTGCTGCGGTACTTTTTTTCTTTGCGTTTTGATTTTTTTATTTGCTGCAGTATATTTCTTAGTTGCTGCAGTATATTTTTTATTTGCTGCAGTATATTTTTTATTTGCTGCAGTATATTTTTTATTTGCTGCAGTATATTTTTTGTTTGCGTTGAGCCTTCTGTGCCAACGTATACGAGGCATGCTTTCGTGTTTTCTCACAGGAGTATAAGTACACTACCACAGGAAATCACGGTGTTTCGAAGGCGCCTATCTCTTTTCACAAAGCTCAAAACGAAAGGGTGAATGTGCAGGATAACCTTCATCAAATGACACGTTTTTCTCGAAAAGTCTCTAGTTTTCTTTTTCGCTACTTCGACATTTTGCGCGGGAAATTGGCGCAGCATTGACAGAATTGAACCACTTGCGCATTCCCGACGCGTGGGCGCTGTTTTAGTTGAGAGGGTAGTCGAGTCCAAATTTGTAAGAGAAATATGAAGGCGAGGTGAAGAAAAACTAATGCAGTCCAGATTACTTTAAACAATTCATCGAAAAATTGCTCTAATTTAACCACCCTATTAAAAAGATCGCGAGTTATAGTGGTGCTATTTTCCTTTAGAAATCAGGGTAAATCAGATAAGCAGAGTTTTGAATAATTTTGAGCTTTTAAAAAAACATTTGCCTTATCTACCGACCACCCTATAAAAAAAGACCCACATCATGGAAATACTGTTAAAGGACTAACGCGGTTTCTCTGTGGTGGCCTTTTTCCTATTCTCAGATTTAGAAAAGAACCCTAGTTGGTTGTTGATCGATCCAATTTGACGGCCCCACGATAGAGGGAAATATATATTAATACCGAATTAATAGATAAATACACGACTCAGAAAAAGGAAAACCCTTGCAGTCTACAAGCATAGGAGTTTAGATAAATATTTTTTGATAAACATCATACATACAATATATTCAACATGTTTAGTAAGCAAATGGATTGAGCTGGACAATGATTATGACGCATGATTGATCAACTAGAGATCCCTAGTTCACTGCTCAAGTCCAGTCGTCTTTAATTGCATCTTGCTTTGAGAGTTAAGAATAGGTGAAGTTGTTTGTCAAAGTTTTTTACAGATAATCATTTCCTTCCTCTTTTTCAAGATGCCAATATAGGTAAAAGTAAGTCTGTTTACGAGCCCGTGGCCCATCAGTGTCCGGTGCTTAACTCCGGTTTCCATAGCATGAAGCGACTATGAGTATTTCTACTCCCCACTGGATGGGATGCTAGTCCATCGCAGGGTCACCCCCCAGCATTAAATTTGCCGGTACCCATTTAAACACCTGGGTGAAGAGAGGCATTGTGAGAGTAAAGTGTCTTGCCTAAGAACACAACACAATTTCTCCGGCCGAGACTCGAACCCGGACCACTCGATCCGGAGTCGAGCGCACCAACCATGAGGCCACCGCGCCTCCCACTATGCCAATATAGAGAGGAAGGAAATTGCAGTTTTGAATCCGATGGAAATATGCAGCCTTTCCTGCACCTATTCAATTTTTTTATTCCTTTGTTTTTTGTTTTTTGTTTTTTTTTTTAAGAAATTAAAGGATGTTTAATATCCTATACTGGCAGCACAGTCTTTCCTGTCGAATGCTCCAGGAAGGAAGTTTGTAGAAATCTTAACCCTGAAAGCAAAAATCAACATTATTATATGGTTGTGTCTCACAAGGACTGGGAACTATCGATTCACGAATTTGATTGGCAGAAATCAATCATGAAAGCGGTCTAGATTTTCCCATCTAGACCGGCACCTAGATCGGTCTAGAAAAAAAAAGTTACAAAGAATATAAAAAATTGGCATGTAAGACACAGCCATATAACTGAAACATCTTATTAACCGGGCTAGGTCAGTCTGTATGGGAGAATCCTGACCTCGGTCGCTGATACAGACCTCACTGCGTTCGGTCTGTACTGGCGACCTCGGTCAAGATTCTCCCATACAGAACTCCCACTCGTTTAATAAGAAATAAGTTTAACATGAATGAGATATATACTTCGCGGTTTCTGATTGTTCAAAATCCCTTGTTTATTGTCTCGAGTACATCCATACAAACATCTTACAGATATTTATATTATGATGAATACATCGGATCGTAGACTCAATCGGTTGGAAACAAATTATGTATTATTCATCACGAGATCTATTTTGTCACTGGCTAGTCTTGTACCACGACCTTTCACGGCCAAGCGGTTCAGTTACGATTGCACGGTAGGATCTAGGTACTAGATTAGTTCCAGGCTTACGCATGTATTCAACAAACAAGCTGTTCCATTAATTAGTTACAAGCCAGTAAACAGAAAGAGGTTTTGTAGAAGACCTTGACTGGGTAATTTACATGAATTTTTTCCGCATTGATTTATCCAAACAGGAACTTCGGCAAAATGAACTAGCCCCGTCATTGACCTAAAGCCTCAAGGCGAATGTAAATGTGTCAGTTCAGGGAAAGTTTTAATTAAAGAATTAACGTTAAAGAGTGTTTTCTTGATTTGAATTGAAGAAGTTGTCGCTAAACTCCAAGCAGAGATTATAAACGAAGAAATCCGTTCAGAAAAATGACTTTATTACCATTGCAAGGATAAAAATAGTAGTTACTGTTTATACTGCACCTGTGAATAGCAATGGGGTAAAATGTTTTCGGACACGATCCCGCAGACAAACACAAAGCGTGTGTCTATTTTAACATAACATAACATAACATCAACTTTATTTCAACACGATAAGCGTTTAAAGCTTCGCGCTTATGGGGTCGTGCATTTAAACTAGACGTAAAACTAATATCTATTACTAACTTACATACAAAATAACAGTAAGATTACTAATGGTTAATAATTATAAAAATTTGTAGAGTACATGTGATATAATCTGCATAAGATATCATTAAAAATAAAATAGTCTTGATCACAAAAATTAACTGTTGAGGCAGATGTTACCTTAAAATAAAAATCTTTAAATTCAACGATCTTACTTAATCTTGAATCTATGCTCTTTCGTGTAGCATGAACAAAAGAGCGCTTATCGTTCTTTTTATTTGTATTCGCATTTTATTCGCTTATCGTTCTTTTTGTTTGTATATATGTGGCTAATCTTGGTCAAGTTACTTTTGCATTGCAAGAAAGTTAAATGAAGGCTTGAAAACTGCTTCTAAAGAAAAGTTTAAAAAGTAAGTCAGTCGCCGGCAGAACCTTCGAGACGTAAACGCGGAAAAGTGAATCGACAAAACCGGCACATTAGATATGCAGGATATAAAGACGGAAAACTGAAGTCATGTAAAACCGTGACGACTACAACACGCTGGAGTAATCGTCTGACGATAGCGCAAAGGACACAAACTAAAGAAGTAATTGTTTCGTGAGTTGCTAGCATTTTGAAATTTCGTCGCGATATCAGATAGCAGCCCGAAAATTTATGAATACAATCAAAATAAGTCAAGCGTTCCACATATTGCAGACGCATACACTGTCGTAGAGTTAACCAAGGGGGTTTTGACCGGACGTAGAGCGTCCCTAACTATAGAAAAGAAAGACGCGATTTGCATTACGTCAAAAAACGATATAGGTTTTATTGCGGGCGATTTTCCATAATAGACAACGAAGTTTCTGGAATAGGAAGTCTTATCTAGGGGTTTGTATGATCGATTCAAGAGCAGGCTCAAATGTTGGTTGCTTGACTTTAGAGCAGTTTATTACCACTTTCGTGACAGTTTTGAATAAAATGAGATTATTGTGTAATTTACGCTTGACTTGCTGAGGTACAATATGTTTGATGAGCCCTAACAACTTAAAGAGCTGGCGATGCAACTCAAAGATATATCAGTCGTGTTGTTCAAGGTGTAATCCATATCAAGGGGTATTGACGCTCTTGGAAACAACAGCTGAAGAGCCTGTTACAACGAATTTGTTGTTCTAGCAAACCTTGGTAATTGTATCGACGATTTACAAATGGAAAACCAAAGGGTAAGTCAAATTCGAACGATTTTCGCCGGATTTGAGTTTTGTAGGCTTAGTTTGAACACTGATTTGCGCGCACGAGCATGGCGACAAGATTGCAATTTACAAATACACGTCGCTATTTCTAGGGTGTTATGAAGTTGTAAAACATATCTGAATCTTCAAAACTAGCCAAAAAATGTTGTTAAAGTTTCTTTCGGTGGCTATTATTAGCGATTAAAGCTCTCGATGATCTGCTTCTGCGATTTAAACTGATCACGAGATAGTATTCTGACAAGGAAAACTTTCATTTTCGACCAACGCCAAGGTTATCAAAGGAGACGGTCCGTCTTAATTCAGGATCATAGCGCTCGGTACAATGCCGGCATATGCCGAAACAAAAATGGTTTCAAGAAACGACGGAAGAATAGAAATAAAAGCGAATGATATGAGACGAGGCACTTTTTGGGGGCAACTGAGGAATCGATCCAAGCTCATCATCCTGAGCTGGACAAATCTGTTCAACATAATTTCCAAATTTTGATAATTATTATCATATTTCTGTTTTTGTCGCCGACAGATTTTCCTGGTCCTCACGCTTTTTGTGGGTGTTTCCCTGGCCATTGACGAAATTGGAAATTTCCGTGACAAAACAGCTCCTAACAAGTGGAGTTTCTTTAAACGAAACTGGAATAGGAAATCAAAAGATCCAACCAAAAGGTTTGTGTGTGTATTATATTGCTACTTTTCACGCAATGAGGAATTCACAAAAAAAAGTCTCCACCGCAGTTCTTGGACTTTCTACCACGATTTAAAATTTTGCCGCACGCAACAACTAGCTCTCAAGTGCTTTTAAGAGTGTGTTAAATGCTTATTTTAAAGATCAGGCTTATTAAAGAAAAAACCATAAGCTTCCTTGACTCATGGACAATGAGACAACTGGATGTAGATTTTTGTGAATAAATACTTGCACCGAAACGAGAAGACATTTTACGTCAGGGACATAAAGTATTTCGATCATTTCCCACACTGAACTTAGAACGGGCGGGTTTGAAAACTAGCTATGCAATGCGGAAAAACAGAGCACAATGGACCTTAACGAATTTTACTATCATCACCTGTTCTTTTTTTTTTTTTTGTATTTAGTCAGACGAGGGAAGAGCGAGGCCTAGGGCTAGTGTAAAAGATTTGAAACATTAAGTTTTCTTGTGTACTAAAAAAAATGCTTCCAGAACACGCGGAATTTTTTAAAGAAATGCCGATGTTCTTTCAATTTGATATAGCATCGACAGAGTATTTTCCGCGGAACGGCTTATATCTGGCTACAACTTCCTTATAGCTACCTAAACATGATGTTCCGCATGTTTACTTGATTTTGCAATCACGTGCTGTGCATGCAGTGTTGACCAATCCACAAATAGTTGGATCTGAGTTTAATCTGTGGTCGCTACCATGTGTATTTACTAGACAATTGGCTCTCGTGGTGGTTGTTCTTTTTCCCCTTGCTGCAGGGCACGCAGTGGCGAGATCTAAAGAACCGGCTATTATTTATCATCTGATTTTTTTGGGGGGGAGAATCAGAAGATTTCTGTTGTGTCTCGATAAAATATACCTGATCCCCATGAAGTTCTGTAATGTTGTTTTAGTTCCCCCTCCTCGGTAGTCAACTGGCAGTCAATTTTCTATAGTTCCCAGGCCTTCTCTATACTCTGTTACGGAGGACCGACCACGTACCACCCTTTCGTTCCCCCTGAAAACCATACGATCATCAACCACCCCCAGAAAATTTTTCTGAACTTACACCCTCAGGCGATAGATAATGATTGGTCCCTGGTTAGTTCACAGCAGCTACGACTGCTACGTCCATAGATGCATCTTGGCTCAGTTCAGTTTGGACTCGATCATGTCGTTGTTCCGCAACGTCTCACTTTATTGGTTGAATTCACTTAATATTTGAGCTTAGCCTCTATATCATCTACGATTGAGTGTTCTTTAGCATGTCCAGCCGTAGATTATAACCGGGTGTCTTTGTCAAAGGGGCGTGGTTCTCGCGTGCTTGTAAACGCCCTTCATCGTTGTGAAGAAGTGGTCATTTTTTTTTTTTTTATCAGGGAACAACTGACCAAAGAAACACCCTCGCTCTCCTTTTGAAAAATCCTATTTTCGTCCTTTTTAGAGGAATGATTTTTTGAAAGAGCGGTAGTGCTGCGAATCCTGACTCGCTTTGACGAAGGGTTAACGCCCGAAACCTTAGCTTTAGAATCTAATTACGTTGGCCAAATCACGTGACCAACTCATTTGAGAAAACCAAATTACCTTGTACGCCCTTGCTAAGTACAATTCAGAGGCTAAATCGTTGAGATCTATATCCATATATTCAGACCTCAAAGATCGTGAAACGAGCTCAAATTGATCTTCTCTTATCCCTCCTCTTTCCATGCTAGTCACACACGCAAGTTTATATATGTTAGCCAGGCTCCCAGATGGTCTTCAGCCGCTCGGCTAAAATTCTTCATCCCGTCTGCTAATGATGATCAGGCTACATCATCATCGCCGTCGGTATCGGTGCCGTCGTTACTTGATCCACTGGGAAGGCTGGGTTTTTTTAGGCTGAGTACAAAGGGGCAGTGTTTGCGACGCAAATCATGTGTCACTTGGATTCAAACTTGCACGTATTGCGGGCCTTTTCTTTTGTGATTTCTTCATTTGTGTTTTGGTTAGTTTTGCCACAAAATAATCATGACCATGATAGCATATCAGGATTATCATGAACAATGAAGTGTACTTCTATTTCAGATACCAGCTTCCCAACAAAGTCACTGCTGTTGAATCCGACGACAACGAATATAAATATCATCGTTTGTGTCATCAAAGCCATTCCGTCAAATTTCGAGAAAATGTAAAGTTTGGCAACTTTGTGTTTGAGCCTTTACAATCAAGTTTTGACGAAACAAAGTGCTCTATGTACGGAGTAGATGAATCTGACGTTTATACGTTTGAGAGCAATCCCTATCAGTTATGTGCCGAAAAGGAATCTGTTCCTTATTTTTGCGCTACGATGACTAAGGAAAGATACGTCAAATACATGTTCAAGTTAGGGTCCAGGCCAATTTTCCGAAATGTAAAAGAAACTTATCACAGCGGATGTGAATGTGTTCACGCTAGTGATTTGTAGTCGATAAGCACGTGAGGTATTCTCGAACCCAGATCTCACACATGACTATGGCTGACCGTGGGAGATCTGGTTACCACTACGGGGAATCCTCGTACACTTTACCTGAAGTAACTTTATATATATATATGTATATATATATATAACTGGCCCCCGAGGGATCGTTTTGACTCGTTCCGCCATTCGTAGCTTTTTTCTATGTGTAAATTGAACAAAGTAGGTCAGATAACTCAAGTTAAGCAGAATCATTTAGAGCATATTATTTCGTTCGATCCTTATTACAATATATTAATTATTTAAGTCATCCTTTAGCCAAAGTTACCCGGTCAATGATGGAGTTCTTCTAAAGTAAACTAGAGAAACTACTTTCTCAGACACATCATCCCATGTTCGATAGTGGTTGTTGATGACATCGCCCCCTTTCACGGTCGCCTCAAGTTCCGTCGCCCCCAAGTAAAGTTTCGTTGCCTTGAATTATGGTTGCATCGCCCAACTTGTGAGCTAAGGGTTTGAACGTATTTTTTTACAAAGTTTTAAAGCGGGTGGGGGGGGGGGGGGTTTCGACAGCTCAAATATCAAAAACTTCAACCAACTTTGTGCAACCCTGAGATCGTTGGTTAAGGATTTTGTTACTCGGGCTGTCGAACATCCGAGCTTTAAAGATACATCGAAATCAAGATACATTGAAAACCTAGTTGAATTTTAGTCAAAAGCTGGTGGCGAAGCAACCATAACTGGGGGCGACGGAACGAAGGGACGACCGTGCAAAGTGGCGAGGTTACCTGTTACCTCGATAGTGCTTGAACATTTTTACTCATTTAGTAAGGAAGGTGTGAAATTGGAGAATACTCAATAAATGTATACTGCAACAAGAAATGATCGAAAATCATTCAGTTCTATAGATGATGGGGAAATCATACATTACATTAACCTGACGCGCATATCATACTCCCTCAAAAAAACGCCGAAGAAAAATGGAGTCTTTTTTTCAGAATCTTGAGAACGCATCACGGTTTGCAAAACACTCCGTTCGTAGTGTAAAAGAGGGGTGGGGTCGAAGGATTTAGGTTCTTCACGAACACAATCATATGATCCCCCCTAAAGACTCTATAATATCCTTATGACCCCCCCCCCTCTCATTAGGAGTCAATTTTCTGTAGTAATAAGTCCCCGCTTCACACTCTGTTGGCGACAACTGTTCCTCCTCCGTCCTCCATGAAAACCATGTGATCCCCCCCCCCACCCCAAATCCTTCCACACTCCCTCTAAGGCGTTAACTAGTGACTGGTTCCTTACGATAGGGAAAGAGCCATGTAACGGAGATTTAGCACCGCATTTACGTGAAACGTGAACGGCAAGAGAGACTACGTAACTTAGTTTTCCCCGCCATTTTTTCACGTTTACCGGTTGCGCCTTGCCGTTTCTACGTGAAAGTAACCTTTTTCGCGTTTGCCGTGTTCGTAAGAATTCATTCACTTTTTCTCTCACAGAGCAAAAGTTTATATGACGACTGAAAAAAGGGCACCAAAAATATTCTTTGTGAGTCATACAATACGCCTTCAAATCCTCCGGGACTTGAGCTAACGCGAGGCTAAAGAAGCAAGGTTCACGTTATTTTATGTGAAACGTGAAAGGGTAAGCTGACGTTTGCCGTTTCACGTAAACGCAGTGCTAAATCTCACTATTATCTCACTCTTCGCTGGCTAGTAACGTTTCACCGTGGGTGACAATACGATAAAATTACATTCCACTTGGAATTCCAAGATCTAGAAAGGAATAATGGCTACCGCGTGTTTAATTACCAATTTCGCAGAATAATAGGTGTTTCTTTTTTCTTTCGCGTTAAACCTCATTGAACTATTTGCAGTTCTCGTTTGTCCCCCTTAGCACGTTTGTTGTAGAATGATCGTTCCTTTCTGTCCCACACGACGATATAGCACCGGTAGGCCATTCTACCTCTAAATCTGCGTCATCGAGTTCCTCTGTCGTAAAAATACTGCAGTTCTCTTTCTGCAGGGCTCCGCTGTTATTTCGCGCAACAGTTGTCGTAGCTTCGATCACCGGTTTCTTTGAAAACATTTGAATAATATTTTTACTCTTTTCCAACGAAGACAAGGTTATACGTGAATCATTAGCACTTCTTGCAAAATTGACATTTTCATTGCTGTTTAAAACTGTTCTCAAAGCTGGAGGATTTCTCAAGGGGTTCTTCCCGTTTGAATTGTTTATTTCGTTTGTCTCTTCGCTATGTACGGATTTTTCACAAATAGATGCTTTATCTAAAACGCCTTCAGTGATAGTATCCGTTCCAACATTCGACGATGCGATTGGAAAGACTCCTGTTAATTGATCACGAGAATATAATTCAGGGAAATCGTTAGAGATGTTGTTGTCATTGGCGAGATTACAGCTTTCTTCATCACCGGAGGAACTTTGCTTTTTGTCCTTTTTCTTAGCACGCAGATCGATATGTGCATCTTGAGTATCATTTTTGACGTCACTTCCGCCAACGTTAGAACTGTTCCCTGCTCTAGGTGTCTGTGGTTCATCAGTAGCTGCAACCATATCATCGAGCTGCAATCGCTTCAGGACGAGCTTGGCCTGGCGCGAGTACTCTTCTTGAGGGTCATCCGGGAATTTGGTATGTAAAGCGTTCATACTGCCTAATAAGGCACTGTTTTGCATGGAGCACTCTACGCATGTGACAGCGGTAATCGCGTCTTGGACAGTGACGAATTCACGGCACATCAAGCGTGCATGCGCCTGTGCTAACCTTATAAGGCTTTCCAGTAACCTGATGGTGGTCCGTGCTGCATTGCGAAGGTCTGCCTGCCGCTGACAATGATAATAACGGCTCAGGATTCTGCAAGTAAATTGAATGCTCATTAACTAATTCAAATAAGTCCAAGAAACAATGTACAGAAAAGGGACGATTCTTAAATAAGCGGTATCCCATCACCAGGTAAAAAGTTGAATCAAAATACTTTAAATTAATCTGATGAATTTGTATCGGTCAAGAAAAACTGCTGATGGGCGTTTCCAGTTTCACCTAAAAACTTTCCAGTTTCAGTTCGTAAATAGAGAGAGTTAGAACCGAAGCTTGAACTTGGAATAGACATACACTGAAATTTTGCTGTCTGACGTTCAGCCTTTTGGGTAATTCGGTTGAGATATTTTGATTTGTAGTGACGAAAATTCCCCTTTTTCACGGTTTGATCCTTGAAGCGGCCAAGAGTTTTGCTTCTTTTCAAAACGGGAATGTTGTGCTATTGAGACATCTCCCCGCCCCGTTTAGTTTCCCTGAACATCTCCTGGTGTCCATTTCTCTTCCTTAGTGGGTAGTGGCACCATCAAAATGAAGTTTCTTGCCCAAGAACACAAAATAATAGGCCATTTCCGACTTCTAAAAAAACTCTCGCATAAAGAACGAGGCCAAGCACAAAACCTTATGATAATAAGTTTTCTTTGCATGAAAATAAAAACTCACTTCAAATCAAAAGCTTTGCACTTACCCTCGTTTTCAAAAAGAGGCTTTGCACATATCGTAAAACGCTCAGTACCCGGCCAGGGCTCGACCCCAGACCTCTCAAATCGGAATCTTCTCCCGGTAACAATAGCCCACCGCGTCTCGACACAACTTACATTTGTAGCCCGCTACGTATAAAAGAAGTTTACACATGTGCATTTGTAACACAGACCTGTTGCTTTCTGGTGTGAGTTGAGGCTTCAAAGTTTTAACGTAACAGAAATAGGCTTGCATCCTTTCCATGCTCCAAAGCGGCTCTGATGAAGAGGCTGTTGTATGGAGGCCCTTGCCTTCCAAAATAAACGACGATACAATTCTAAAGCAAATCAAGAAGTCCTGCTTTAAATACACTTTCCATATCGAAAGTCATCCACCTTCAAAGAAACCCCCTCAAATACAAGGGTATCCCCAAATTATCCCCAAATTATCCACGATAGATTTTGCTGTTAATCTCGTGCCCAGATCCCACCGCGTAACTGAAATGTAGGGACTTAAACCATCGCTTGGCCGTGGGAAGTCCGGGTGCAAGAATAATTTTGCCGCGCTACTGAGATCGAAATTTTAAAACTTCGGCATAAATTGTTTCAGAATGCGATTGAAACTAGTACAAAATAAACTGCTAGGGAAATATCTAGTTTTGAATGGAACAAACCGAGACATGATTTGAATTATGATTCGAAAAGGTATTGTTTCAGGAAATTTTGACATTTGACATGAATTTGCCGGCGGAGTTAGACCCGCGGCCCGCATCCTTCAACAAACGTTTTCGAATTTGAATCTTCTTTCGATTTCCTTCGCGAGGATTGCAATAAAGGCTTCTATCATCATGTGACTTGAAATTCGATAAAGGCAAACCTTGTGAAGAATGCCATTGAGGGAGAAGACTGCGGTATTCTTCACTTTTATGCCCTGAAACTAGCTGTAGGCTATTACGACAGCAAAAACGCCCGAAATTGCGGTTTATTGGTCAAACAAGTGTCACGATGTGGTGAAATATGAGATTGGATTTCCCTTTTTTTTTCACTGAGGGAACGGAATTTGGGTCCCTGGCATTAGAAATCACGAACAAAAAACTGGCGATGTGACTCAAATTGACTCCCCAAAGAGGTTGGAATGGGAACTGGAAAAAAACTTGGGCTGCAAAATGGGATTTACAAGCCTAAACCCATCCCTTTTCGCAAAGATCCTCCCAAAAGCAGTCATGCTTATATTAACAGCAACAACAAATCGAATTAGCCAGCATGTACCTGTCCCACTCTTCATTTCTTGCATCATGTAAGACCAGCAGGAGATCAAATCTGCTCAGCAATGGACTGGCCACAGCAATGTTGACACTGAGGGATTCTGACGGATCATACGGTCCTTTTGGGTTCGTGGCTGCTAACACAGTTGTTCTTGTGCTCAGTTTGCACACCATTCCAGCTTTTGCCACACTGATCGTTTGCTGTTCCATGGCTTCATGAATGCCTGTAAGATAATCAGTTTGTCTTTTGGAAAAAGATAAAACAAGACCTTCCAGAGAGAAAGAGTTTCTTTCTCTTTTTTTTCTTTTTTTTTTGGGGGGGGGGGGGGGGGGGAAGGGGCCAGGCAGGTGTGCCAGAAGGGGATTAAGGGAGCTTGTGCAAAGAAAAATTGTGTCGTGAAAAAATCAGTAACACGCATGTACTGCATCATTAATGTCCCTGTGATTCACCCACTTGTTGCAGACAACTAATTCTGGCAAAATTTGCAGCTTAGGCATAAAAGAAAACATTCCCTCTGATAGAGAGTAAGAATGACCATCTTATTCCACAGAAGACTTCCCACTATCTGTAGAGACATGGCAAATCTTTCTTTTGAATATTTGACCAGAGCAATTTTGAAATCTCAAGATTGATGAATTTGGTATTGTAACAGGCATAAACTCATGCAGTTTGTGCTAACATATAACTGAAAAGGCTATACCAAAAATCCTAGCGCTTGTCTATGTACAGGACTGGGTCATGTTTATGAAAAAAATGTAGCCCAACCTTCCCTGTCAGACATATAAACAAAACTCACTAACCAGGCCATGATGTTGGCCATGGTTCAGAGTTGTATCTGGAGACCAGCCCATTAAAGCAAACACCTATTTTGGTCTGAAGAAAGTGTACTTACATGAAGCTTGAAAACAACACTGTAAATAAAGAAAAATTATTCCTCACATGTTCTATCATGCTCCTGGATACTGTTAAACTCATCGATACAGCAGAGACCACCATCTGCAAGAACCAGTGCTCCTGCCTCCAGCTGCCATTCTCCTGAGTCCCTCACGGCAGCCACAGTCAGCCCAGCACTTGTTGAGCCGATTCCTGTGGTCAGGACCGAGCGAGGCATGATCTTTGCTGCATACTTTAGAAATTGAGACTTCCCTGTGCCTTGAAAAAAAATTTTGACAGCTGAGTGCAGTTCTTAAGGCACCATACTCAGCAGGGTTTACTCTTGAAATTGGCCAAAAGAGAGCCCATGTCGGAGACTTTGTAATTTGAGTAGAACAGAGGTTTAGTTTCTTAATAAACACCATTGATTGTGGTAACCTTGAGTGAACTTTCATTGATTATCACTTAGCAATGATCAATGAGAGATCAGATCAGTCATTCTATTACATGATATCTCTGTATATAACACTAGGGCCCCACATATTTGGGGGAGTAGTTTTACACACCTGTTGTAAGACGAATTCGAGAGACATTGATTAAACGCTTAGTTTTTACTCAGTCGAGTCTACTGTTTAAGAGCATTGATAAGTCACAACCCCTCGTAAATGGGGCAGAGTTTACAAAACCCACTGGGCACCTTTTTTAATTTTAGAGGAAGTCCTTCTTCAAGGAAAGGGCCCTAGTAAAGGGATACTTATAAAGTGTTTGAACTTATTTGCAATGTAGTATAGTCAGTGAAATAACAAAAAGAAGGGTAATTGAAATGAAACTGGGTTATAAAAATCCCAAGAGTTTTATACCTTGGCTGCCCTATCAACCTTGTTGTCACTCATATAATTTGGATATATCAACAAAGTTGAAATGGTAAATTGGCCACCATAATGATTACAAAAGCTGACATTTCGAGCACTAGCCCTTCGTCGGAGTGAATAGAGGAATTGTGGGTTGAGTGTGCTTTTAAATGGAGCTACCATTTCAACTTTGTTGATATATCCAAATTATTTCATTACCCCCACCGACGCAGCCCCAAACAGTTTCTTTAGAAACTATCAACCTTTATTGTTGTCATTCATGTTTAGAAAAAAAAGTGGTTACGGTAACTCTGATCACGCAGGTGTAGCTATGGCAATACAAGTTGAGACACTGGAACTGTCAATTACCTGGATCCCCCACCAGCAGGAGATGGGACTCCCCTCTCACCCGTGTTCCAGAGGCATCCACTCTCTGCACCCCGCCAATCAGAATCAGAGCAACTGCGAGCTTGACGGCATACAAGCCATAAACTTGAGGGCAGAAACTTGAGAGGATATGGTTCCTTCCTAGAAGGGGAGAATGTTTAAATCTTTCCCAAAATTCTGCAAACTCTTGCTTCAGTTCTTCAGTAACTAAAACTGCTGCTCTCTGTTCATTGTTAACGGAGACGTGATTTGCCTTGAACACCACCTCAAGATCACATCGGCTCTAGAAGTGTGTATAAAGAAAACTCAGTAAATGATTAGAGCAAATGCAATAACGGGAAAATCTTGCACCCAAGCTGATAAGCCTTTTAAAGAACAATAGTGAGTGCACTAAGCCTTTGATATGAAAATAAGTTTTGCTTATCATGTGAAAAAAATTCATCTTCATTGAAAAGGTTTTGCACTCAGCCTGCCATAATATGCCACTAATTATTTTTTAAAAAACTTGATGCAAAAATAACTGGCCTTACCCAGCTTTCCCAAACATAATTACTCCCAAATTGCTTGATTATGATTTAATAACAAAACAGATCTTTTTTTTCTAGAATTCTGTAATTAAATTCAGAAATACTACATGTAACAGCAGAGGAAGAAAAATACAAATCACCAAAAGAAAATTTGGAAATAATGATAACTTTTCATTACATCTGGAAAAACAGGTTTCCATCTCCTCATTACAATGCCGCACACGGTGATGTCATCCCCAGCTTTACAGCAATCTACCAAGTCATTTTCAAGAATGACCCACATTGAACGTGGAATGGTACCAACTGCAAGCTTTTGAACTTGTTCTTGTATTTTGATTTCTTGATAATCCCGGCAACTCTTTGGCTCTGATGCTTTGAATACAAGAAAACTCAGGTTAATACTCATATGACTGTAGAATCAATGATCAGTAAAAAAAAAAAAAAAAAAAGACCACTGATATTGCAGACAACTGCTAGGCTTTGGTATCTTAAGCTTTAATAAAAATCAAAAAGATGATGTAAGACGTCATCTAATACCTTATCTGATTGAATTTTGGATTCACTAATCAATAACTAATGATTGGTTGCTCAACTAACCTCCTTACTAAGCCAGGTCTTGACACATCAAAAAGGACAAGACAGAACGCTATGTCTCCAAGAAAAAGATGTCCATTTTAGACTCAAAATCAAAATAGTCTTTGAAAGGAGCTTGTGAGGCAATTTACATCAGAGCTCACAAGCCGACCTTGATGTGGCGACTAGATCAATTCACTTAGAGCAAAACTCTGACAGCCTTCTTTCAGTACTGTGTAGCATGGAGAATTCATAAATTTTATTGAAATTGTCCATCCCTACAAAATTGATCAATCTTGCCATGGGAATATTTTTCCATATGGTAAAACCTTAGTTTTTGGGGCTTTTTTGGAAAATAAAGGTCTCTAAAGTAGTTACATTGTGTAGTTCATTAACACATCACTACATTCGTTTATGTAGTGATGACTCTGATTTCCACCACAAATCAGAGTCAATGTGCCAGTTTTTCGATAAACGTGGTTACCCTGATTCTGTCATTCAAGCGGGTTACCCCCACACCCAACTTAGTGATCGACATTCAGCACTACAAACATCACAAAAGGAAGATTCCGACTGTATTCCATTCACTCTCGCATTTCACCCTCACAACCACTCCGTTAAATCATCATTCTTAAAAACTTTAAATTACTTCAAAATAATCCAGAGACAAGCACTATCTCTTCGCAGCCTCCACTCATTTCATTCAAATGCGACAAAAACATAGGCAATTTTTTGGCCAGAAGTTCTTTTCAGACTAATGACCAACCAGGCACTTTTAAATGCGCTCATGCATGATGCAAAATGTGTCCTTTCATTCACAACACTGAGAAAATGTCGGGACCCAAATGATCCATTAAGATCACCGATCACTTCATGTGCACCTCCGCCAGTGTAACCTATTGCATAACTTGTACTTATTACAAAAAGATTTACATCGGCAAAACAGGGAGAAGACTAGGTCACCGATTCCGAGAACACCTTCGCGACATGGAGAGGAATGACAAGGACACATCGAAACCAGTCACTAGACATTTTAATTTACCTAATCATTCTAAGCAACATATGGCAATCTGCGGTCTTTCCTTACACTTAGGTAGCACAGAAAGCCATAAAACTCTTGAACAAAAGCTCATCTTTCAAACCAGCAGTCTAAATCCCACAAGTATCAACGAATGCTTTTCATTCCACTAATTTATTCGTGTTTTTCTCGTTGCCATGTTCCCACCAATCAAGTAGCTCCATTTTCTGCCTTTAAAAGCACAAACAACCCACAATTCCTCTATTCACTTCGACAAAGGGCTAACACTCGAAACGTCAGCTTTTATAATCATAACGGTGGCCAATTTACCATTTCAACTTTGTTGACATATTGAAATTATTTAATTATCCCCCACCGATGTAGCCCCAAACAGTTTCTTTAGAAACTATCAGCCCTTAGTTCATTAACAGTTTGTCAGTCTCAGTGGTCTTTGACCAAGGAAAAATCTCTAATCAGCCCCATGTTATTTTGTCAAATAAACAGTCAATAAAACCCTCAATTGCTGACTCAGTCCACCTGTCAGTCAATCAGTCGGTCTGTCAGTCTGTCAATAAGTTGGTCTGTCTGTCAGTCCATCTATCTGCCAGTCAGTCTTTCAGTCAGTCCATCTGTCTGTCAGCTATTAAGTCTGACAGTCTGCCAGTCAGCCAATCAGTTACTCACTAACACATACAATCACTTATTCACTTACTCACTCTGTAAATCTCTCAAGAAGCACTTACCACCATTTGACAAGCAAGAAAATTTGTTTGAATTACATTCCTTAGATGCAGGGCACTTGGCTGGTTTAGGAATGGAGTAAAACTGTTCAAAGTCAGCTTGTACTCCAAAGATATGTTTACAATGTGCACAGATGTATTCTCTCTCATATTCAAGCAGTTTTACAGTGGATACTCGAATGACAGTTCCTGAAAATTAAACAATATCAATTGTGTGAATTAAATAGCTATGCCAAGGACTCGTGGACTAAAACAGTATAGGTTTCTCTTAACCCTATAAACCTTAACATCAGTGTGCAAATTCTCCATACTGTTCCGTATACATTTCCTAAGGTGATGGAAGGAGAAGTTCTTTAACAATCAAGAACTTCTTTAGTTGGTGATTGGTTTCTCTATTCTCCTGACTTTGATGGATGATTCAGGGGTGAAACTGAATGGAGAAATTAGAAGTCAGTCACTTTTAGAGGGTTAAAGGGTCAATACAGATAATGGTTTGAACCCAGGAGTAAAATTTGATTGTGTAGTCTGATTACCTAGGTGTGTGTAGTTCTGAGAAGATCTACACACACTATGATGTTGTCATTAGCTACTATTGACAAGAGTACTTTGCAGGATTTCTTTCACATGTAGGATCAGACTACATGACAAAGAATTTCTTGTCACCCATTCTCCATCTTAGTCGTCAATTAGCCCTTTACCCCTTGGCCATAAAGAGCACCCCTCAGAGGGTTGGGTAAGAAAAAAAATGCTCTCACCTACAATTATAAAATGAAAAGTGATCCTGGATTGCCTTAACTTTGGGTTCCATGGACATTTGTATTGGCCCTCTGTGATGTTTCTCAACCGTCCACCCAATTGAAGTTTAGGGTTCTCTTCTTAAAACCCCTGAGAGTGATAGGCATCTTAATTCTCCCAACAGTATCACTGTACAAGGCGGTATTGATTGCTATACAAATTCTCTTTGTAGGTAGCAAAAGAAAAGTAAAGAGAACAGTATGGAGAAATCGGAAACTGATGTTTGGTTGTAAAGGGTTTCGCCATGCTCAGTCCTCATTCAATGTTTCTGTCTTAAAAATTACCTGAAATAGCAAGAAAACGACCGATGTCTGACGTCTTAGGTATCTTATCCCTTCGAAGTTCCGGACAGATGGGAAGATTGGAAAGCCTCACGTGCAAATGTGCTTTGAACGACATGGAAATTTGCGTTGTACTTTCTTGCATAATCAAAACGGCCGCCTGAGCCAGAGCGCCATCAAACAAGGGCAGCATATTGTTCGGATGTGCCAGAAGCTTTTGACTGACCTCAATGTTAGAATCAAACAGTTCTAACACGTTGACAACAACGCAGTACTGGCTTGATGGGTCATCAGCTACTAGAACGTTAACGATATCTTCTTTATGATGTTCCTCGAGAAACGCTTGGAACGTTGCGATGTATTCGTTTTCCTCTCGAAAAGCAGCTTGTGTCATCTTTGTCTCGTTCTCAGTGAGAAATAAAAGTGATCAGGTCACTGAGTGATGTTTCTTAAGTGTTATTTTTCTATCTTACAATTTTCACTTTTGAACTTGCTCTGAAGTAGCAAATTCCCCGCCAAAGGAATGGTTGAGGAACTGCTTCATGTATTCATAACTATAATATCTCGGCTCACAAAATAATGAATACGACATCTAATCGATTCCTATTTGAAGCTCATAACTCTTCTAAAACTGCCAACAAGGTCGACCTCAGCCGCCTCGTTTTCTACAAGGGAAAAAACGGCAAGAATTCCATATAACCCCATACAATCTTTGTTCAATGAAAACGAGAGATGACAAAACGCGGAGCCCTAGTCCATGGAGTACCCTATGCAGTACCTGAATGGAGTACCCCCAAAAATCATGTATTAGTGAAATACAATACTTTATGAACATGGTGAATCGTTTAGATGTACATATCCTGAAATATTTTGAGTTTGTCAGCTCTCCGACTGTCGCAGTTCGATGTAGTACACGAATTGACCGCCATCTTAAAATTAACATTAAACTGCTGACCGCCACCTACGGAAAGCTTTGATGTAGCTGTCATCCATGAACGTTATCGTTAATAAACTTCTATCGATCTATTTTCATATGATCTTCAAGAGTCCAAAAGGACGGACATCCTTCATTCTGCAATGGGTTTTACGTCTTTAAAAATACCTGTTAAAGTGTGGGGTCTGTAAGAGGTGTAGCGCTCCATTTAATAACACAAGGCCTCATGGGTTTCTTAATTGTGCGAAGCCATGAGGATACAAGCTCACATTTGTAGGTTGAGACTTAACAAAGGTAATCCATAATCGTTAAACTGAGCTTCTCCTCACCCATCATATTTGTCGCATAATAAAATTGAGGTATGTAAACAAACCAAAAAAAAAAAAAAAAACAGTAAATAAATCCTTCGGAAATGTAGTAAGCTTAAATACTTTGCCTCGTGCAGAAATCGAAACAGTGGGTTTTTTCATCCCATGGAGTTGTTGTTCTTCCTATCAAAGGACTCATTACACAGCGGTAAAACCAAAATGGAGGATAAGACTGAGAGCTAAAACAATCCAGCAAAAAACTGGATTGTATTAAACTGAGACATTCCGAGAGCCGGTAAGCTCAAAATATTTTAGGATATGTACATCCAAACAATTTACCATGTTTATAAAATATTTTATTTGACTTTTAGGGGTACTCCATTAATTAAGGTACTCCATAGGGTACTCCATGGAGTAGGGCTCCGCATTTTGTCATCTCCCCAATGAAAACAATAGCGATAACAGTAGAATTCCTCAGTGGTTAGAAGTCTTTATTTTCAAAGTTCTGTTTTTTTTTCTTAAGTCTTTTTTGAAATAGGGTAGATTTGAGGGCAATATCTAAACATCGAGGGTAATCCTCGGAATTTGGGTGTGCCATTATTGGAAACTAATCCTTGATAGCAGAGAACGACAAAGCCGTGGGATCGTCAAGATAGGCTATGTTTACTGCATCCCCAGGTCTCAGGTATATATATATATGCTAGTTAATATAGTTTACTGTATCTTTTAATCACAGAGTGCCCAAATAGGTTACCTTTTTTTTTTACGAACTGTGTATTTTTGAACAAGCTATGCAACCACACATCTTAACCTCTGGAAAAGAAACTGAAATTTGGTGGTGTGCAGTCTCGTGTGCATTTAAAAATTAAGTGATTCCTGTTGTGTTATTTATCGGCGAGCGTAAAAGATCCGAACGACGCCATTCATTCAAGAACTTCCAGTGCCTTTTTACTGCCCGTCACGTGACTCGGTACAAAGTACAAACTATAACAATTTTGACAACACAACATCTCCCCCTTTAAAAACTACGGGGAGAAGCCAAAACTACTAAACATGAAGGTAATAAAGTTTGATTTAACTTATAACATGAACTGTGTAAACTTAGAGATCGGACTGTTCAATTCATAAATTTATCCCGCACAGTCACAAGTCCAATCTTCTGGGGGCACTGACTACTCGCCCAGATCTAGTTGTGGTTGCACCAGCTGCACAAGCAGCTGCCGGAACATCCAACTTGATCGCCTCTGGAATTTGCTTGCTCGAATCAGGAAAGCTAGGACCTTGCTTGCTCAAATCAGGACTGCTAGGGTACAGCGGAGTAAGGTCCTTCCGGTTCCTTCTGATAGTTCCTCTGGGGCTGCTAACAATGTATGAACGAGGTGTCTCAGCCTCTTGAGTCACGGTCGCTGGGACTTTCATGTCTCGAATCCAAACCTCGGTTCCCACAGGAATCTTCTTTTGATCTCTTGCGCCATGATGAGAATCAAAGTAAGCCTTTTGCTCTTGCTTTCGAACTTCCTCTCTACCTCGGACTATAGACAAATCAGGCCAACCGGGTTTCAGCTCCACCGCAGCAAGTGGAACTCTGGATCTTATCTTTCGACCAAACAGAAGCTCAGCTGGACTGTAACCATTCTCTAATGGTGTTGAGCGATATGCAAGCAACGCCTTAGCAGGATCATCCTCCTTCTTCAGGACATACTTTGCGGTCTGCACCGCCCGTTCAGCCATCCCATTTGATTGGGGGTACTTTGGACTGCTTGTCACACTTGCAAATCCCCATTCCTTTGCAAATTTAATGAATTCAGCTGAACTATACTGAGGACCATTGTCAGATCTGACAGAGTCTGGAATTCCATGTCTCGCAAACATAGATTTCAGCGCCTGAATGACATCTTGCGAAGTCTGGGATGATGAAAGCAAGGCCACCTCAATGTATCGGCTGAAGTAATCCACGACCAGCAAATAGGTGCGGCCCTTTAGCTGAAGCAAATCTGTTCCGATGATCTGCCATGGCCTGTTTGGAACCACTGAAGGAATAAGGGGTTCTGCTCGGGAAGATCGGTGTTCTGCGCATTTGCGGCATCCCTGAACCATATCCTCAATCTGCCTACTAAGGCCTGGCCACCACACAGACATCTTGGCACGGCTGCGACATTTTGTGATGCCCTGATGGCCTTCATGCAAGCGATCAAGAATCTCTATCCTCATGCAGGACGGTATGATGACTCTGGAAGCCTTCAGAAGTAATCCCCGAACTAAGGTAATTTCTCCTCTCTCACTCCAGTACCCTTTTAGTGCCTCCGGAACTCTATCTTTTTCTGGCCAGCCAAGTTGGCAGTAGGCTGTAAGTTGTCGGCATACTTCATCCTCCTCTTGTCGTTCCCTTATCTCTTCCAGACGTCTGTCGCTGGCTGGAATTTCACTCAAAACACTGTGCGCATACAGGGCTATTTCTTCTTCTTGTAAGCCTGACTGCTGCTCCTGGTTTATCGGAGCTCTTGAGAGAGCATCTGCTGTTGTCAAACTCTTGCCTGGAACGTGTGAGATGGAATACTGGAATCTGAGCAGCCTCATTCGTAAACGCTGAATTCTTGGTGGCATTTCATTTAAGTTCTTTGACCCCAGGAGAGGAACTAATGGTTTGTGGTCCGTTTCAATATGGAATGGCTTACCGATGAGGTAGTCCGATAACCTTTCGCATGCCCATGTCACTGCTAGAGCCTCCTTTTCTACTTGGGCGTACCTCTGTTCTGTTGGCGTCAGTGCCCTGGATATGAATGTAACGGGTTTCCAACCGCCATCCTCTTGGGCTTGGGTGAGAACCGCTCCAAGACCAAACGAGGAAGCGTCCGATGATACCCTTGTCTCTTTGGCTGGATCATAGAGGGCTAGTGTTGGCGTAGAGGCTAGGGCCTTCTTTACGGCATTGAATGCTTCCCGCTGAGCCCCAGTCCAGAGCCATGCATTGTTCTTACTCAGAAGATCCCTCAGTGGCTTTGTCATGTCCGCCAGGTTAGGAATGTACTTCCCTACTTGATTGACCATGCCCAGGAACCGCCTTAATTGTGCAATGTCAGTTGGTTCCCCCATCTGTGCGACAGCTTCCACTTTAGTGGGGTCGATTTGCACTCCATCTTTGCCGATCACGTGCCCCAGAAATTCCACTTTATCTGTTGAGAACTTGCACTTCTCCAGGTTAAGGGTAACATTAGCATCTGCTAACCGCTCCAGTACTGCAATCAACCTCTTATCATGCTGCTCTTGGGTCTCTCCAAATACTAAGATGTCATCAACTTGACACTCCACCCCATCGAGACCTTCTAGGATCCTCTGCATCGCTTTCTGGAAGTGTTCGGGTGCTGAAGAAATACCGAAGGGTAGTCTTGTGAAACAGTACCTTCCCCATGGTGTGATAAAAGTGGTAAACAGCTTTGAATTCTCACCTAACTTCCTCTGCCAAAATCCACTATTTGCATCCAGCTTAGACATAATCTTTGCGCCAGACAGTTTGGCTAGAGTTTGTTCAGTTGTTGGCATTTGGTGGACCTCTCTCTGAACAGCCTTATTTAACTGGACAAAGTCACCACAAATTCTGACACTGCCATTCCTTTTGGGTACAACAACAATCGGGGAACACCACTGGGTAGGTTGATCGACCTGTTCTATCACTCCCATTTGCTCCATTCGCTCAAGCTCCTTCTTCACTTGAGGTAGTAAAGGAATAGGAATACGCCTTGGGGTACACAGATTAAATGGAGTGACTGATTCATCCAGCTTGATCTCGTAAACACCATCCATGCATCCTAACCCCTGAAACAAGCTGGGGAATCTCTTCTCATAGTTGCTGTCCTTTGAGTCAACACCAGAGATTCTAGCAATTGTCCCGAGCCGGCTACACGCGCTTCTTCCCAACAAGGACTGTTCAAGGCCAGGAACCACATAAATTTCGTCAGCACAGCATTGCAGGTTATGCGTAAGGGATGCTGTAAATTTACCTTTGCAAAACAGTGGTACTTTGCATGGGCCATACAATTTCTTATCAGGTGGAAGGAGCTTTTCCTGAATTGACAAAAGACCAAAAGTCTTTTCTGATATGACAGAAACATCAGCCCCACTATCAAGCTTGAAACTAACTGGGCAACCATTTACCAGGATTTCAGCTTTCCACGGATGTGCCTGCATGCTGTCAACACCGATCTCTCCAAGAAACACACTGGTATCTGGATCCTCAGAAAACTGATCCTCGGTTACAACTTCTTCAACCTGTTGGGACATGCATACTCGGGCATAATGACCTTTCTTGGAACATTTATGACAAACAGAATTAAGTGCAGGGCAATTCCCTCTGGTGTGATTTGCAGATAATCCACATCGTAAACAGCCACTGGGGTTTGACTTATCTCTAGCGCCAACGACACCTCCACGTTTCTTTGGTGGAAACTTCTGCAACTTTGCTCTGAATTTGGCTCCAATCTCATCGATTTCGGTGGATGTCGACCGCTGACCACTCCTAATGACTTCTTGTTGTTTCTTGACTGACTCGCTTTCCCTGGCCATTTTCACAGCTTTTTCAAGAGTCAAAGTCGATTCCAACTGCATCTTTTCACTTAGTGTAGCATCTTTAACTCCCACCACAATACGATCCCGAATCATCTCTTCTTTCAGGGCGCCAAAATTGCAATGCTCGGCCAAGCAATGAAGCGATGTGATGAATTCCTCGGCGGTTTCGTCAGCCTGGGTTCGCTGGTTGAATTTCGCTCGTTCGTAAATGACATTTCTCCTGACTAGGAAATACTGGTCGAACTTTTCCTTTACTTTGTCGTATTTTAGCCGGTCTCCCTCATCGCCAAACACAAATGTAGTCATAACATCGTCGGCGGCATCGCCCATCGCGTATAGCAACGTGTTTACTTGAATTTCTTCGCTTTTTCTGTGTAGATCACACGCCATCCGATATCGACCGAACCGACGAATCCATTTTTCCCACTCGTCTGGCTTTTTGAAATCGAACATTTCGGGTGCAGTAATCTTGTTAGCCATGATTCCTCCAGAACAGTAGTACGCTTACTTCCCGGGTTTCTTCTGCTGTCGCGGCGAACAATTTCTCTTTTGTCAATATTTAGCTCCGCTCGAGTAACCTCAAAGAACTCTCCTGTATTTTCCTCTAAGGGCCTCGACTATCCAGTTATTCTTCTCGTCAAGGGACTCAAAATCCCACTTCTGACACCATGTTGTGTTATTTATCGGCGAGCGTAAAAGATCCGAACGACGCCATTCATTCAAGAACTTCCAGTGCCTTTTTACTGCCCGTCACGTGACTCGGTACAAAGTACAAACTATAACAATTTTGACAACACAACAATTCCTACATCATGCCATCAAATTATAGACTGTTTTAATATGCTAGATTTAGCTCCATACGATGTATATGTCAAAGTCCATTGCAATCTTTTGTCTCAAATATAGTTGCAGATGAAATAATTTTTTGTTTTAAATATGGATAGGGCTATTAATTTTAGGTGGCATGACTCAAACCAAATTTCTCTAACATCCGTATGCATATTCTCCATACGTACCATTTAAGGATCATGTGGACCTAAGGCATCTGTTGGAAAAGTATCAACTGACTATTGATTTGAATGTCAATCTATGGTTAGTCTTTATATTGGCTGATACTGGCTCAAAATGTCAACCAATAGTCGACCAACTGCCAGTTGGCATGTTATTCAAGTTGGTAGACTGTAGGTTGCCACTGTTAGTTGTTACTTGGTTGGTATATCATTTGACACTCATCTGACACCTTTATGTTGCAATCAGCAGTTGGTGGTATATTGGTCGAGTGGTGATGGTGTATCAGTAGACTGTAGGTGGTATATGTGTATTGTTAACCATGGTTTTGATGGAAGGGCAGCCATCTCTTAGTCTCTTCACCATATATTATCAATAGAGAACACGACAGATCCTTTCAGACCAGCGTTAGCTAGTTTGCAGTACCTGTATATAGAAGCCATGATAAAAAAAAAAAAAAAAAAAACAGTCTGGAATAGATGAATGTTGCTGAAAGTCCCTTTTACATGGCTAGAGAAAATAAGTTCTTATTTGAGTGGAGAAAATTGAGCTCAGTAACAAGAGCCAACCAAGTGGCAGTAGTGTGGGCTGAGTGTGGGTATAAATTCTTTATGGGCCGATACATGGCCAATACTCAACGACAGATGCCTTAAGTAAAGATGGTGCCAATTATGAGCTGAGTTTTAGATCTGGCATGGTAAACCCTCAGGGGCATAGCTATGATTTTTCAAAGGGCCAGTCGCACTGTGTCGCCCAGAATGCCCTTACTGCTGTTATCTTTTACATCCACAACATATTTTACTACAATTTACATTTTGCTGGATCAGCAGTGAGTGATTTATGTCGTGCAGGTTCTTCAGATTCATGCTCTTTTGCCATCTGAATGATTTCTGTATGTCATGGAATTTAGAGAAAAACGAACAGTGTCTCATGGAGTAGGGTCATAAGAAACTCAGGACCTTCCGTAAGCTACACCCCTTTGCCTTAATTGAGTTCAACATTAATAGAATTTATACTCATTCATTTCTGATGAGCATCTTCTCTGTTATGCTGTAATGGACAAGTGAGGTCATCACATGAAGTAGTTACTACCTCTTGTCAGATGCCAGTTCATCTCAAACAACTATTCCACTTTCCTCAACACTTTTATAGGGGGCTGGTACAAGTAGCAATTGGTGGTAAATAGTGAGTTACTGCCTGACATTTTTATTAAAGGCTTGATATTTTTTTTCAAGGCTCCATTCATGTCTAAAGACAGCGATGCAGCTTTCTAAAGGAGGGGTTAGCTTCTTGAAAGTAGGGTGCTTAATTGAGGGGGGGGGGACACTTATTAAGTTAGCACAGCAATAGCACAAAAAGCAATAGACAAGATAACACATAAAAGAACTCTGCAAGCAAATGGAGACAGAAATGTAACAATACAGCTTAATTGAAAATCCAAAACTCATTTTCATACTAATATTTATAAAAAGGTCTTTTTAACAGTTTCTGTAAAGTGGCGATAGAAACAGGTTTGCATCCCTGTATTCTTGTATTCCTACTACAGTCAAACATGTATTAAGCAGTCAACCATTATAAGCCCGTTGCAGAAACGTGAGAGGACTGGGACGAGTTTATTATAATGATTACATTGAAAATCTAAACATTTCAACTGAAATGTTACGGAATGATAAGCTACCCAGTCAAATTTTAGAGTTTTCAGCAGAAAAGTGTCCAAATCGGAGCCTTGCAAAAGTTGCAAAAATTCCATACAAACTCTTAAAATCTTTTAGCCTGTCTACCCAATCCATACAAACTCTCTATTTTAGGTGAGAAATGAAAAGCTGTCCTTTTGCTATTTTCCTCCTTTGAATACTTCTAATCTTGCTTTAGACTCTCAAATTTAGTTGATCTTTTAATTTGAATATCCTAGTTTTTCAAACAAACGGGAAACAACTACACTCTTTCCCAGTCCTCTCAGGTTTCTGCAATGGGCTATGCGGACTGGTAGGGTGACCACTTAAAACTGGTTGACTGTTAAATACAGGTTTCACAGAATAGGGGTACTGTAAAAAATGATAACAAACATCATTTATGCTATAAGTGACCATGAAATGTACAAAACCTTACTTAAAAAATGCTGCTAACATCTATTTCAGGGGAGGTAAGCGTCGATGTAATTTTACTTGAAAGATTATTCTCAGTTTTTTTTTTAGTGGTTCTGTACTTAGTGACCATTCAATACAGGTGAAGGACAATACAAACATGGTGTTGGAACTCAGTCAAGGGTGACCATGACTGCTTATTAGCAGTGACTGTTCAATAGAAGTGAAAAGTACAGTGAAATTTTGGTACTTTTGTACCATGGCCAGAAATCCGAGACAGCCAGCGGTTTGAAATGGGGGCGCACAAATCCAGGCAAATTCTTACTGCACATGCGCTCTACTATCCGATTACGGTGTGTAGAATGATTCATGCATAATGGTGGACGGAGTGAGAAGTTCAAGCCGAAATACCCGCGGTTTGTTTCGGAAAATGCAGAAAATGTCCTCTGCTGATCTTGTATGGGGACATCAGAATCTCTAGAAAAAGAAAACTACTGCCTCCAAGGACTATTTTCCCGTTGAGAGGCTCGTGTTGAAGAGGACCTCACGATCGACGCTGAGTAAATAATTATTATCTTAGCCTTGTGGTGTTATTATATTATCCTTGTGGTGCATATTTAAAGCCTTTTACCTTCCATTTCCAGGCCCAATATTTAATCAAGTGGAAAGGCTTTAGCGCCTTCTTTAATAGTTGGGAGGATGAAGAAAACCTCACTACCGATCTAATCAGGTATTTTGCTTCTTATCTTTACAGAGAACATACAATATTTCATACTGTAATGTAAGTAAGAAGACAAAAATGCACTCAGAAACTGCAAGTTTATTATAAGCTAGTATTGATTCCAGAAATAGTAATTTCTCATATCTGCCCTTTGTAATAATTTTTATATCACTCTACAATAACGATGTAGTATTGCAACATTGTTTATTTATAATGAATAAGGGCTGTGAAACCCTGTTAACTTATCCTGGTTTTCTTTTTCTTTCTCTTACAACAGATCCTACAACAAGCCAAACATAAGCCAGGAAAGGCTTATTCAAAACATTGATGCCCTTAGGGTATCAATTCTTGTAAAATTGAAAAATAAAAATAGGGGCAATTTTATTTTAGATTTTAATTATGATTGTTTTAGGTTTTTGTTTCATGGAAAGGGGAGGGAAGCTAGGCAGAAGGGGTATATTTTATTAGAAAAAACTGATTTTGATAGGTGCAAATTTCCTGAAAACTGGGATGTTGTGTGTGACAGTAATGGGGATGGGGTTCGGGTAAAATATCCTGTTAAAGTGAGGCTATTTCTTTCTAAGTCACCTAAAACCTTTTCTGTAGTTCAGGGAAAGCTTCAAGAAGATCAACGAATGCTCATTGAGAAGCTTTCCCTGGACTTCAGCCTACAGCCATGTACCTTTGTACCATAGGTTAGTGCTTTTTAATTCAACCCTTTTCCCCAATTACTATTTGTTCGAATTTTTCTTTTTTTTTTTTTGGGGGGGGGGGGGGGGTAATTGAAAGGAGACCAGCAGAAGTCACAATTATTGAATGTGTTGTATACTTGATCCTTTGGCCTTTGTTTTTCTCTTGTTTGCATTATATTCTTTTGTTTGTTGTAGTCCTTTGTTTTTTTTAATTTTTTACTTTTTGTTGTTTGGCACTCCTTTAACCCTTTTTTGAAGTTAACCATTGGGAGTAAAAGGGTTCTCTAGAATCAATGGCAATTCAAAGCAGACACTTATGGAAGGTTGATAGACTTTCTTTCATTTTAGGTTAGTTTCTTTGCTATAATTTACAAATGTAGTTATTACACATGATGTTTATTGACCAGTACCAAAGAATGGTCCACTATGTCTTGCTGAAAGTTAGTTTTCTTCTCAAGATTCTATCAGGCAAAGTTATCATTTTTTTTTAGTAACTTCCAGAGTGTCTGCTTTGGATTGACAGCTTATTATATTTAAACTGTCTTACATTTTTAAACTCTCTGTAGTGTAAAAGCTTTTGAATTTTTGATAGTTTCATGAGCTGCCATTGCACTGAGCTGACTGTCTTGGATGTGTACTTTCTTGTGCACAAATTTCCTTTAGTTGTTTAATGAGTTCAGCTTTTTTTTTATGACTGAATCCTTTGCCATTTTTCTGCTTAAGTTCATTTTTTAATTCCTTTACTGACATTTTTTCAAAGTCAGGTTCGGTTAGGCTTGTGGGCTGAGAAGTATGCAATTCAGGGTCAGCTTCACTTGATTGTTGATTACCATGGCTCTTGCGTTTGTTTTGTCTTTTTTCTCTGATTTCCTCATCCCAATAAGTGGGTTTTCTTTTAACGTATGAGCGCACCTCCCTCTCACGACTGTGTAACACCTATTGCCTATGCTCTTGTCGCAGGACATCCCCGGCTGAATCCCATTTGTTAGATTTTCGGAGGATCACACTACGTGCCACATCATTGTTTCTCTCCACCCCTTGGCCTGTGAAGATTTTGACATTTTTGTACTTTTCTAAAAATTTGGGAATGTGGGCAACCATGATGTGCATATAAGGTGTGATTCTGCTTCGCTCGTAGCCCTCCCTTTTGCCATTGAGCTCGAGAAAATTGCTGATCCACCCCTTAGCTTGAGAGAAGAAAGCATTGAGCTCTTTGTCTGGAGCCCAGTTGTTTACAATTCGATAGAGATTTCCAAACCCTTTCCAAACCTTAACAACTGCATCTGAAGTTTGGGGGTGCAAGCAGCTTTTCAACTTGTCTGGCAGTGCCTCTAACATAATTCTATTGTCAGTTCCTAAGAGACTAGTCCAGTCATATTTTCCGCTTGCCTTACCATCAGCATTTTTTTGCTCCCACACATCAAAAGAAATCGCACAAGATCTTATTACTTGAATTAGTTTCTTCAAGTGAAGACCTTGTGGCTCTCCTTTTTTTCGATTTAAGTCATCATCCTTATCCCAGTTGAGACATTCTGTAATGATGTTATCTGTTAAAATGTCGGTCACTCTTAGCATCAAGTGGAGCTCATCAACCACTGTGGTCTAGTTCTATGTTAAGCAGTGGCTTTTTGTCACAGCAATAATTATCTTTAGAAAGAGAGGACATTTTGCTGATTTCCTTAAGGGATCTTGCAAGTGGTGGCATGTTGTAGGTAGAGTAGTTTTCTCCTATGTTCCATCGCTCAGATTTATGAATTTTACACCAGGCACAAGCATAATTTGAGGTGGCACCTTTGAGCCCTAGCATAAGTAAAATAAATTTATAATAACCTCCTAAAAAGAATTCAGTGTTTACTACTTTTTCATGAAATACAAGTTTCCCAGAGGCAACCAGTTGATTGATTTCCTCAAAGATCCCTCCGAATGACTCCTTTAGTGTCTGGTACCCTTCAGAGGCATTCACAACAGCAATTGTCCTATTTCCTTTGGCAGACATAACAGACTGTTCAGTTTGAAGAATCGAGAAAGAAAGAAGAATAAAATTGGAATTCCTTGTCATGCGTGCTCCATCGCCATTAACTTTAATTTGTATTTTGTCATCTGTACTAAATGATGGATTTTGCTGCAGGTAATGCTGGACATGTTCCTTTAATAAATCTCCCACTGAACTTACTTTAGCTCCAATGTGTTTCCCTTGGAGTGGATCAATGTGGCACATTTTGTTTAGGTCATCTCGGCATTGTTTTACCAGATAAGATCTAGGGAGACCACCAAATGTCATTGTTAATTCATGGTAAAAGGCATCTTCCACACAGAATTTATCAAGCAAGAAAAGAATTTGTTCAATCTTTTCCTTATCTTGCTCTGGCAAGTTGCTATATTTAGAACCTGCACCATTTTGTCCAGATTCCTGAGAAAAATGCAAGTTGTGAATACCACCTGTGTCCAATTCCTTTACATTTAGGCTATCTAAATCTAGCCCAAAAGATTTGGAAAACCATTAAGCTGTCTCAGCTCTTGAGAGGAAGCATTTAAGGGTTCTTGCCTTCTGTTTTGCCTCTGAAACTTGTTTTCCTTTGTAAGTAGAGAAGCCTGTTGCCTCCTCTAAAACTGCAAGATAGTGCTCCAGTTCTCTATTTGATTTCTGGACCTCCCCTATGACCCTCTTGCTGTCAGTTAATGAGACACTCAGTTGTTCATATATTTCTTTTGTTTCCTCTTCCAAATCCTTGTGCTTGGCTTTCCATTCGTTAAGTTCATCTCTCATTGACTCCATTTCTTCATGAACTTCTCTGACTGATTTCACTTGCCCCTCGCACACGTGAAATTTTTTAATTCTTTCATCCAAGTCCTTTCTGGCTCTACCTTTGGTTTTCTTATACAGTTGTACAACTGTACTGGCAAGTTTAGACAAATGAACACTGATTTCACTGCGTATCAATTCATCATCTGTAAAAGCAAAAAAGCCACGAGGAATGCAATGTTCCAGCAGATCCACGTAATCGATTTTGTGTGTAATTTTAGTTGAGCCGGCCTGTTCGTCTTCACTTCCGGCAGGAAAATTTTGACAGGAAGTGCCCTCAGCACACGAAGTTGCGATCATTTTGTGCCACTCTTTTAACAGTGGAAAGGGTATATCCAGGGCAAAAATTATCTCATTCACGTCAGCTTTCGCTGCATAACGAATTTCTGGCTGGTTAATCACGATTTTGCGTTTAGAATTTAAAGAGCATTCACTGAATTCGTCCGACATTTTGACTTGCAAAATAGTGATGTAATTTATTACTCTTAATATGCTTAACTTACCAGTCCCTGGGCTCTATTAACAAGGGGAGGTTACAAAGCATAGAATGAAGATTCATGGATGTAACATGGACGACTTTGCGAGATCAAAACTATGAATTTACGAGTCCAAAGCGTGGCTCATGGCTGTCTTCCTCTGGCCCTTTAAATCGCTCTTTTTGAAGCATTGTCATCGACAGTATTTTCCCTGATTTTCAACGTCTTTTGGAACCGGTTTAATGATAAGGAAACACTTCAATTTTAAACTAAAAGTGAAGTTTCAGGTGTAAACAAAGCAAGCGGATTTTTGGAAGGATACCAAAACCCTCATGAGACCAGTTGATATTTTTGCGAAAATGGGAACTCGGCGAGATAATAGAGAGGACATATGGCGGATTTCAAGCATTTTTGCGCTGAGAAAGATCGGATTTGGGAACCGGTTTAACCACCACGAAAATATTAACAACGTGATTCCTCAGGTTGTACGAGATGTTAACTTTGTTTTAAGATTTTTGGACCTTGGGCTGAAGCTTCCAAAGGGATGTAATAACGGAGAATAAACCGAGGTAACTCAAAATCTCACTGTTTCCTTTGTAACGGCTTGAATTACGCGTTTGTATTCTAAGATTGTATTCGGTATCAATGCACCTGCTCGGCGGACATACTGTCTCGGATTTCTGGCCATGCCAAATTTGGTCGATTCATACCCAGTTTGAGATACTTCTTATCTGAATCGCTAGTCATCCAAATATACATTCATTCAAAACACCTTGTACAGGGGCATGAATATGTGTTGATTGTTGCAAATGACAAGTTAGCATAGTCAAGGGAGAAAGGTACATGCAAAATTCTGTTTAACGATTAACATGTAACTTCACCCTGTAATATCCATACATTAAACAGTTAATAGCGATGAAGGTGCGCTCTGATTGGCTAGTCACCCCAAATATCCTTTGCTATTTTCCTCCAAGCAACTCGGGAAAATGGCGTCCCGGTTTGCATCTATGAAAAGCAAAGAAATCACTCAAAGTAATTTTTGGAGATGTGTATTATCTTGCTCTTTTACCATATACTAAAAGCACACACAACCCACAATTCCTCTATTTGCTCCGACGAAGGGCTAACGCTCGAAACATCAGCTTTTGTAATCGTTACGGTGGCCAATTTACCATTTCAACTTTGTTCATATATCCAAATTATTTAGTATATACTAAAACAACCATTCACCTCAGTGTTGGTGGTTAGTGGTTGATATTTACCTTGCTGCTTTGCAGCTCAGTAAATATCCACCACTAAGCACCTCCACATTGGTGAATAGTTTTTAATTATCCTGCAAAGACTCAAACTTAACAGGCAGAAGTTGTAACCTTGATCTAGCACTAAATATTTGTAACTAATTTACAAGGAAATGTATAGCAGGTGGAGGGAAGAATTGACAATCAGATCTTTGGAGTTAGGGGTTAGTTAGGATTTTCCAAATAAAAACACTACATTATTGCTGAGCTGTGGGAACAAAACAACTGGCAACCGGTATTCCCCTCTGGAATTAATTGGTTCAAAATCTATTAATTCACTTATTATGATATTCCTTTTCCTTTTTTTTTTTTTTTGAGGGAGTGGGGGAGTGAGGTGGTCAAGCCATTAATGCCACTATTTTTTCTTTTAATTTGGGAAATATTTTGGCTGGCATAATTTAGATATATCAACAAAGTTGAAATGGTAAATTGGCTGGCAGTTGCATACAACTGGCTTAAAATCAGACTGGGGATGGATAGGAATTAGATCCAAAATGAAAGTAAGCAGTAATAAAAATGCTTAGAAATGTATTTTGTTGGACTATTTTGAAAGAAAAAACTTTCAATTCAGTTGGTTACACTTTCTAGAACCACAATTAAAGGTTTCATCAGTTGTCAACTTTATGTAAGTTATACTTTCAAAGGTTACACAAAGTCATCCACCTTCCATGGTTAAACTTAAAAAAACTAATTGTTACCACTAATTGCTAAGTTATGAGTTTGAATGACTCAAACAGGAACTGAAAAAATAGTCCTTCAATCTACTAAAATTCTTTAACAACAATTAGAAGAATAGAATTCATTTGTAAGGCAGAAACAATGTTTCTTCTGTTTCTGGGATGTAAATATGTCTAAAGAACCCTGGTCATTCATGTTCTGGTATCAGCCTCTCGCTTTCAAAGAGTTCGTTGTTTCTCGCTTGTTCAAATTTTCTGTGGGTAACGATGTGTGCTGTTATATTTTCAGACTCCGGCTCACGATCTTTACCACGAACAATTCTTTGTGCCCTTCCAATGAACTGCACAAACTTCACAGTGGAGACAATCCTCGTCATTATGGCGGCTATGCTTATTGGTGGGTGATCAAAACCCTCAAGAAGCATAGACACCACAACCACAAGCTTTATTCGGTTTGCTCGAATTGCTGTCATAATCGCTCGTCTTGTATGCTCTGACATTTTTGAATAGTACACGGTTATTTGTTCACGAGGACATTTCCAAATTTTATGGGCTGCATTTACCACGCGGACTGCTTCTGCAGTATCCTTCGTAATAGCGATGGCCATGTGTGGGGTACGATCAGGTAGAGGATGGTTTTCGTCTCTTTCTTCCTGAATTGCATGTACTGTCCGAAGGATTCCTCTGTAGATTTTGTCGAGGTCATTGCAGATCTCATCCTCAGGGTGGGTCTTATCGTCACCGTTGACCTCATCGAAGTCAGTACGACGTATGATTCTCTGAGCCCGTGCCTCTTCAAGTGACAGGTGATATATGATCTTCCCTTCTCCCTCCTTTAGGACAAGGTCCCCATCACCTCTGAAAGGAGTTGCAGTGAAAAAGACTACCATTGCACGGTCCTTGAAGTGGTTCACGATTCGACGCCATGTTTTAGCGGGGTGATGATGCGCTTCATCGACGATGATAAGTCGAAATAGGTTGTCAGGTAAACATTCTTCCCAGTCTTTCCCTAGAAACTTCTGGGCGTTAGCGATTAGAATCTCGTTTCCTTTTAATATGTTGGGTTGCGTGACCTCGAATGTTTCCTGGATCTTCTTTCCTACTGGAAGGACTCCTCGAGCATGCTCTTTGGGCACTATCCCTCTTCGCAGCAGAAAGTTATCCTCATGTTCTCCTTCCCGCACCCGCAGCAAAGATCCCTCTAGTTGCTTTGCAATCTCCAGATCTGGCGCAATAACCAGCACGGGCTTATCAAATGGATGAAGTGGACTTCCGTACGGAGGAGCACCATCCTCGGGGGGTGGAGTTAACCCAGTTTTGCCTAAAAAGTACGGTAGACAACTTATCACATCGCTTTTACCAGATCCTGTCGGCATGGAAATCATAGCAGTTAGCCCCACAGGGTTTTGATGGAAGAATTCTTCGAGACTTTTAAGAGCATCAGCCTGAGGAGGAAGAAGCTTTCCGATTGACTCTCTTTCAGTATCAAAACTGTGAAAGTTGAATTTTTCCAGACGATAGGCAAACGGCATTTTGATAGACCTGAGGATATGTTTAACTGCACAGGGTGTTCTCTGGAAGGCAAATGAAAAGCGGAAGACAGCGAAGAGATCGTGCATGCTATTTCGATGCGGTTGAGGTAGAATGCTTCACATCAACGTCATTTACCGTATAAGGGCACTGAAATGGCATATGGTATTTTGAGGACTGGACTGGACTGGACTGGACAAGTAAAACGAGGACTAGTATAGCGCGGACTAGTAAAACGTGGACTAGTAAAACGTGGACTAGTAAAACGCGGACTAGTAAAACGCGGACTAGTAAAACGCTGACTAGTAAAGCGCGGACTGGTAAAACGAGGACTAGTAAAACGAGGACTAGTAAAACGAGGACTAGGAAAACGAGGACTAGTAAAACGAGGACTAGTAAAACGAGGACTAGTAAAACGAGGACCAGTAAAACGAGGACTAGTAAAACGAGGACTAGTAAAACGAGGACTAGTAAAACGAGGACTAGTAAAACGCGGACTAGTAAAAACGCGGACTAGTAAAACGCGGACTAGTAAAAGGACAACAACAAAAAAAAACAATTTCATACGAAGGCGATCATAACACTTAATGGCAAGCCAATTTAGTAAGTGACAATCCCTGTTTGACTTTTAAGCTGCAAATGGGTTTGACATGCGCCAGATACAAACGAATTTATAAGTTTAGGCTAAGAAAGAATTTTATTCAGCACCAGTTCAAAATCCTAAAATACACTTTCGTCGTAAATTTCACGGCAGAAACGGAGGAATTCGATAAATAAAAGTCGCATTAAATCTCTTTGTGTCTAGGTAGAAAGAGTCTCATCGACTTCAGCTTTTCGGTGGAAGAAAAACCGATTTACACACGCCATTACAGAAAACAAACAAGCAGACTGACAACTCCAAAACACATATTTGCATTCACTTACAATTTGACTTTCCGTGAAATTTGAAAACGGAACAGAGGTAAATCTTCGAAGATTAATCGTCGTTGGAAATAAAAAATACTTTCCGTAAGATCTCTGTTTCTCTTTTTACGAGAAAATCGCCGCATGATCGTGTGTGTTTGTCATACCAGTACTGCTGTTTCTTCAAAAGCGTATGCTTCTTTCTTCTTTAATTGACAGGTGTCACATCGTGACAGTTACTTATCAAAAAATGTTTCAAAATTTGCTCGGAAGCCTTTTAATTACTTTTAGAAATAAAAGTGTTTCGGCAAAAGCTTTCTCTTTAATTTGAATAACGTTTGTTTTCTTTATAACTCACCCGCTATCAAATTGTTAAGTTCAAGGAGGATTTTCCCGTAATTAAACTCGTAATTGTAGCCCTGATTCATTCGGGCTCCTTTGGCAATCATTTAAGGAGACGCGAGCCGACAATTTTCGTTTTCTAATGCAACTGTTCAAGACAATTTTACTTAGGGGGGTCGCATTACAGTCAAGTTTTAATTTCACCGGATTTCGAAAAACCTAAAACCAAATTTTTTAACGGGGAAACAAAAATGAAATTGACAACATTAATTAGGATCGCATTTCAACCGGGTTAAAATGGAAACGTCAATCACGCAGTCAATCTCACATCCGGCAAAAATAATCATTCCCCCGAACTAACCATGCGGCGAAACAGAACACTTTGCAGGGCGATTATAGTCTTTTTGTTTTCAGCTATTAAACAACAACAAAAAAATCAAAGGTTTGCTTTTGTTTTGCTGATGGAGAGATGGAGAAATTGAGAAATGGAGAAATTTCCCGCTCTTTTTGGTTTTATCTTTTTTCACACGCACGCACAAATGACACCTTTGTCCGCAACGGACGCGGGTCCTTTCGTTTCAAAAAAATTTGGCAAAATCGGTCAGCCCCACCCAGGCACACCGGCGTCTTTGATGATTTTTAGAATTTTGAAACTTTTAGGAAACCGCAAAAATTGGGTCGCATTAGAAAATGCTTGTGTTGACAGAGTTTAATCCCTAGAGTAAACAATTCGGTCGTAATGCGACCCGAGCCTTAAAGAATCCAGGATGCTACACCAATTTTTGAACAGTTCAGAAATATACGAACAGTTCAGAAGTTCCCGTTACGGACCGACCTATGCTGGTGAATAACACTTTTATCTTTATCTAACGCATAAACACAATGATTGCTAAAAGAACCCGAATGATTTAGGACTACAATTACGAGTTTAATTACGGGAAAATCCTCCTTGAACTTCACAATTGAGTGAGTTATAAAAAAAACAAGCGTTATTCAAGTTAAAGAGAATGTTTTCGCCGAAACATTTTTTTGATAAGCAACTGTCACGATGTGACACCTGTCAATTAAAGAAGAAAGAAGCATACGCTTTTGAAGAAACAGCAGTACTGGTATGACAAACACACGAGTTAAATGATCATGCGACGATTTTCTCGTAAAAAGAAAAACAGTTAGAGATCTTACGGAAAGTATTTTTTATTTCCAACGACGATTAATCTTCGAAGATTTACCTCTATTCCGTTTTCAAATTTCACGGAAAGTCAAATTGTAAGTGAATGCAAATATGTGTTTTGGAGTTGTCAGTCTGCTTGTTTGTAATGGCGTGTGTAAATCGGTTTTTCTTCCACCGAAAAGCTGAAGTCGATGAGACTCTTTCTACCTAGACACAAAGAGATTTAATGCGACTTTTATTTATCGAATTCCTCCGTTTCTGCCGTGAAATTTACGACGAAAGTGTATTTTAGGATTTTGAACTGGTGCTGAATAAAATTCTTTCTTAGCCTAAACTTATAAATTCGTTTGTATCTGGCGCATGTCAAACCCATTTGCAGCTTAAAAGTCAAACAGGGATTGTCACTTACTAAATTGGCTTGCCATTAAGTGTTATGATCGCCTTCGTATGAAATTGTTTTTTTGTTGTTGTTGTCCTTTTACTAGTCCGCGTTTTACTAGTCCGCGTTTTACTAGTCCGTGTTTTACTAGTCCTCGTTTTACTAGTCCTCGTTTTACTAGTCCTCGTTTTACTAGTCCGCGCTTTACTTGTCCTCTTTTTTACTAGTCCAGTCCAGTCCAGTCCAGTCCAGTCCAGTCTGCGAAATACCACATGCCCGTGCATCAACGGATGAAAAGTACATTCAAAGATGAGCGCCAAATGAAGGTTTCTTCGTCTACAACCCACGTGCATAATCACGTGGATATTTTGGGAATTGTTATTGGCTTGTAAAGAGAATCTGCTGGCTTGCCCGATTGCAGTCTTAAGAAAACGCGCATGGTTCGGCTTCTTGACGATGGTTTCATTTAATAGATCAATGGTTGGAGGATGATATAAGTAATGAGATGAACTCACTCAATGTAGAAATAATCGAGAAGAATCGAACGTACTACAAATGCACGATTTGTGGCCGAAAGCTGTCGAGGAAACAAAGACTCGAAACCCTGACTTGAGTTGTGGTCACGGCAAAGGTGAGAAACAACACAAGGCAATCATCAGTTCTTTGAATGTGATTACAAACGTGGTTTACCCTCATTATTATAACCGATGGATACCACCTTATGAAGTATAAGAGTTACCTAGATGACCATAGTGTACCAATACCCAAATCAACGAAGTTGGACCATAACAAGCATTCATCGACACCGTCCAACGCGGCCATCTCGATTCCTTGAAGTCTAGATCTTTGACGCTAATCCACTGAGCTCAAAAGCGGTGCCAACAGTCAAGTGCGTCTCATAACGAAGAAACATTTGTACAAGAGAAGGAAGCGATTAGAGTATGTTAGAATTCTTGCCTATAAACGAATGTGCGCATTCGGAAGCATTGACCCCTGCTTATGATTATGTTTATGTTTTATGATTTTGGCACATCTGCGGTCATGAGAGTCATTTTGCATCGCAATAAAAACTTTTTATGATTATGGAATCCAAGAGGCCTTTGAGGTTAGAAAGCAAATCTGTGGTATGAGTGCATTGGATTTAAATGGACAATTTGTACTTAATATAATTGACTGCTGCTTTATGAAAAAATGCATATTAATGTTAGGATTTACTAAAACTTACTTTAAATAATAAATTCCATGATAAACAAATTGTTCAGGTATTTACATCTCTTGGTACATTCTGTTTAGTACATCTTTTATTGAACCAAATTTTTAAGCCTCTAAAATTACTCCTTATCTTAAAACCTTCTCATTCAAGGTATTTAGAAGTTCTTGGAATTATTTGGATTTCAGGGTTATGTAATTTGCCTCAAATTCAATACCCAGAAATTCCCAAGAATTCCACCCTTGTTAACTTAAAGGTAGTTTGCATAGCTGAGAATTCCTAAGAATTCCAAGTCCTCACAAAACTGGAACATTCCTTTCCCAGAATTTCCCAGTAATTCCAAACTTTTCAAACCAGAGCTTATTTGCATAGTTAGGAATGTTTGAGAATTCCTAGGAATTCCTAGGAATTCCAAGTCCTCACAAAACTGAAACCTTCCTTTCCAAGAAACTCCCAGTAATTCCAAGCTTTTCAAATCAGAGCTTATTTCCATAGTTGGGAATTTTTGAGAATTCCTAGGAATTCCTAGGAATTCCAAGGAATCCCAGAAAACTGGGAATTCAGTTCGCAAGGGTTGAACTCTGCATTTAAGATTGAGATGAAGTTTGGATCAAAGTGATTTTTAAACCAATATGATTTGTAACTTTATTTAATGAAGCACCCTCCTTTATCCTTCAAATAAGTAACCTCTTCTATTTGCCAAACTTTTAATAAATTTGGCTGTGTAGCCATGAGAGTTATTTTTTTTATCAGTTCTGTCGTTCATCTTTGTTAATTGTAATTAGTGTAAATAGTTCTCGTCTCAATAGTTCAGTTCTGTATTTATTAGTCTGTATTTTTTCGTGCTGTCAAAATGTAAATTAAGTTTGTCAGCATTGTTTCATGGAATCACCTTTGAGTATTGTGTAGCCTTGTTTAGTCTATTTTAGCCTTTATCCGCTATATATCATCCTAGTTGTAATTTTCATTCAGTCGTTGTTATTCCGGAGTGCCGCACAGATCTTGTAAGTAGTTACACTTTCGTTTGTATTTTCCTGTAGTTTCTCGTATTCCTTTCATTCTATTTTAGTTTTGTTGGGTTTAAGTTCGCATTGTTAATTCTGTATTTTTTTTGTGTTATGTACAAGTGAATCGTCGCGATTAAAATTAGGGTACGTATTTCAAACTGTGACGGAGTGTCAGTTACAGGCTGTTTATTCAAGGAAATACAGTATTTATAGTATGAATGGTTTCAATTTTATGAGTAAAAATTAAGTGATCTTGAATCACCTCAATTAGTTAATAGAAGCAAGTGATTTAAAATTAGGTGGAATAATAGAGATTCTGATATGGATTAATTCTCTACCTACAAAGGGTGCCACTAGCTACCAATAGAACTTAATAAATACTTTATAAGCAAGCCATCCCTGTGTTTTACTCTCTATTTGTCTTTGTGATCTCTTGATCTTACAGGAAAAACTCTTCCATCAGGGCATTTGCCTGGCACCCTCACGTTTCTAAACTTGTTGTGGCTTGACAGGTTTGTTTGAAATGACATGAAAGTCATATTGATTTTTAGGGGCAGTGATTGAATGTTTGACAGGATTGTTGGGGGAGGGGGGAAGGGAGGGGTGGGTGTTTGTGAAGGAAGCTTCTTCATAGGTCTTAGAGCATCTGATGATAATAATGACTTCATTACTGTGTTAATTACATCTAGCACTGGGGAATCACCAATGCTAATAGGAGACACACCTAACTAGAACTGTCTTAAATGAATATAAAATCGAAATAGAGACAGATAATAAATAACATAGTTCTGAATGAAATTTACAAATGATATACAGAAAAACTCGGTAAGAAAAATTAAAATTATGAATTGCAGAGATTGCAGCCAGCACATCCATCTAAGATATTACCAAGATCAAGCCTGCATTACTTGGTCTTGAACTGCTTGCATGTTGTAGTTCTCCACAATTTTAATGGGGAATATGTCTCCCCTTACCAAAGAAGATAGCCTTGAAGTATACTTTAAGTATACTAGAAGTATACTGCATCAATAGTGGTTATACTGCAATCATACTTCAATAATACTTCAATAGTACTGCACTTAAGTACATTTGCAGTACCCTTTCTGAAGTACACTTTAAGTATAAATCACTTGCTTTGTTGTTGATGTAGAGTACAAGTATACTTTAAGTATACTGCTCAGGTGAAAATCACTTTCTTTGTTGTTAACGCAGGGTAAGAGTACGCTTTAAGTATACTGCTCAGGTGAAAATCATTTTCTTTGTTGTTGATGTAGGGTACAACCCTTGCGAACTGAATTCCCAGTTTTCTGGGAATTACTAGGAATTCTCAAAAATTCCCAATTATGCAAGTAAGTATGGGCGGCCGTCACCACCAAAAATTCAAGGATGTCGAATAGATCAGTAAATACGAAAATGGTGTAAGGATCAGCTGTAGGATAGCATAGCTAATAAAGGAATGGCATGGCCAAATTATAGACAGTCTAGGTTTCCTTCATGAAACAACACCCTAAACATAAATAGTTTAGCCAAATGATAAACGGTCTAGTTGCCCATGTCGAGTTGGAACATGAAATTGTGAAATGGACCAGCTAAATTGCAAATAGTCTAGCACTCATATGCAATACAGTAGACAAACGGTGTAGCTTTGCGTCAAATGACTCAGGATAATATGGAGTAGCACAGCGTACGCACAAACGGTGTAGCTTTGGGTAAAATGGCTCAGCATAATGTCGAATGGTACATCGTACATACAAACAGGGTAGCCTTGCGTGAAAAGGCTCAGCGTAATGTGGAATGGTACAGCGTAAACACAAATGGTGTAGCGTTGTGCGAAATGGCTCAGCGTAATGTCAAATGGTACGGCATACGTGATATCTGACAGAGGAATTGGATCCCCTTGAACGTAAAAAAGGTGTCAGAAAGTCAAATACGTGCTCAAAGTGTTTTGAGCAGTAATGAACGCCATAGCATAGCGTTGCGTGAAATAGCTCAGCGTAATGTGGAATGGTACAGCGTACTCACAAACGGTTTAGTGACGTAACGCTACACCATTTGTGTGTACGCTGTGCCATGCGACATCACGCTGAGCCATTTCACGCAACGCCACACTGTTTGTATGTACGCTGTGCCATTGTACATTACGCTGTTCCATTTGCGGTTTGTATTTTTGGTGGTTTCAGCGAGATAGCGATCTGCTGGGGGGCATGACGTCATCGAGTGTGAAGAATTGCGCGAAACCATCACATTGTGTGGTCGCTGCAGTTAAAGAGCCTTCACTTCGCCTTGCCGTAAAGCAGAGCCAATTCGGTAAATTTCTCCTATTTTTTCCCCAGCCGATATTGCTTTTATTTGTTTTCCTTCATGAAAGCGTTAATTAAAAGAGCACTGAACAAGACTTGATTCTACCACGGTTTGCCGGCCTCCCGGTTTCCCACAGCTTGCACACGTTGGTGTGCCTGAATGTTTAAAGTGTTAAGAGGCCGTGACTGTAAATATCGAGAATTGCTGGCCAGGCTAAACAAATCGAAAATTCTGATAATTTGCCTGGAAAACTCCTTTAGGGAGATATATTCAAAAAAAATATTTCAAAGTTTGAAAAATAAAATGTGTCCGAGGAAACGGAGAAAAACGAAAATTCGGGTTTTTACCTAATTAAGTATGCAAAAAATACAGTAAAATTGAGCAACTTTAGCGTGCTAGTACTAAAGGAGGATGTTTCGTAAGAAATCGGGAGTGTTTTTACTTCAAAGTATAATTAATGTGACTTTTATATGTGGCATTTTAAGGAACTTTGGTTTAATTTTAAAATTTACATGATCTTTTAACTAAGTGCTGTCAAACGCTTGTTGCAAAAAGCGAAAAATCGACCAGCTTCAAACCCTCAAAACGTGTCTTGGTATCTGTGGTATCATGTCAAACTATATGCTGGCACAAAGTTTGGTCCTTATACTAAAATAATATATAATAAAAAATTTGGGTAATTCAGAAACGTGCCTGCAAAACATAAAGCTTTGCGACACACTGTGGCCAGAGGTCACGAATTTGCATGATGCAAATCAGTTGTAGAAATCGTACTGCCTAACGGTTCTGGTGTAGGAAGGGCTCTTTTGACGGCTTCAACATAAAATGTATAAGAATAATGACCAGTATTTAATAGCGTTTGATTCCTTTCAAGCCAATGAGGTTTTTGTTTTTTTTCTCGATACTGTCTTGAGGACAAGCAAAATGTTTCAATTGCGTGACAATTGTCACGTTGGATCAAAGGTGAAGTGGCCGAGTAAAGCGGACACGATCCTTTACTTCGTCAGAACTCCATTCTAAAGCATCCAGTCCTATGTATCTCGTTTTAAATTATTTGTATAAACTCTTTAATGAGTCTTTATCGAACAACATCTCGCCGGCCTGATCCTGTTTGACTTCAGGCTGACTGCCAAGTGCGGTTCGACGGGGACTTTTTCATTTCCGGTTTGCGCCTTTAACACGGGGACCGCGGAGCTATGGGGTTGAGTGGGCTGTAGTCCCACCAAGAACAATTTATTATTATCATTATTATTTATTTTAATCTTTGTAATTAAAAAAAGTTGACATTTTTTTCCTAGGACTGAACCACTTTTCCGGTGATTTCAGAAGCTCTAGATTTCAAAAATTGCAGGGGGGAGCATATCCCAGGACACCCTATCTAGCAGTCTTTCTGAACCAAGAAAGGTGTACTAAGAGAGAGACAAAAGGAGGCTCTCCTGGGAGGGGAGGCCCCAGGACCCTCATTGATAAGTTGGTGTCAGTGAGCTCACACCACGCGTGAACTAAAATAGCTCCTCCGATCTAAAATATGCTCCATGGCCCCCATTTTATATCAACGTTCATATAAAACTCAATTTTTTTGATGCAGCCTTTTGCCATTTGCCTGTTAAACTGCGCTGCATGAGCAGTATTTAACAAGGTCTTCGAGCAGAGCGATGTAAGCTGTCTTTTTTCTCTGATCAACCCCAGGTTACATTTTAATGTAACTGCTCAAAAATAGACTCCTTAGCATTTGACAAATTAAACTCTTCTTCCATAGCAACCAGATCTTCCCCAGTTACAGCTTGTGCGCAGAGGGCTGTCTCCTGTTTCACTTTTGGTGCCATTCTGGAGAAAATGAAGCTACTTGTTTAGTCGCCAAAAACTCGGAGACACTGAACAAGCGCTTCCCTTTCGAACCCTTTGCTCTTCTCATTTCTGTTGCAACCATTTCCGCTTCGACCTTTTTGCCACTTTCTTGTTTGATGGTAAATCTAACAGTCAGATATTCTCGTTGCTTTTCGTTAAACCGGTAAGCTTTCTTAACCTGTTTGAAAGCGAAGCCTTCAGTCCTACGAGGACAGGTTTCAGGAGGTAGAGGAATAGTTGGCACGGAACTTGAACCTTCCTCGAGCCTTGCGGCATATTTAACCTTCGCTTTATCAAGAAATGTCTCCCTTTCAACCGTCTTTGTGCATGTTCCGAACGCGAGATGCTTTTCCAGAAAGGAATGCCTTTGGAAACTACGCGTGCCGCCCTCTTTTGGACATGGAAACACTTGAACATTGCCTTTCGCTTCACGGCCAGTAGGCTTCACTTAGTAGGCTCTTTAAGTTTTCTCCTTGGGGCGATCTCTTTAAATTTGCCGAGGGAATTAATTGGTAATGGCGTTCTGTGGAAAATAATAACATGAAAGATGATTAACGACAAAATCAAACAAACCTAGAAATTGTCCAGAGCGAGATTTGGTGCGTTTCCCACAGCGAAAATAGCATTAGGTGCAGCTTGTGCACTGCTACCTAAATGAAGTAAAAGTTTCTTTTTCCAGTATAGCGTTCGAAATAAAAAAAAACTTGAAATAAATTTTTATAAAAAAAACTGGCGCCAGGTTTGATGTTTTCAAGTGATCTTGATTTCAAGCTTTCCCTCGCTGAATTTTTCAGTCTCAAAACTAAAGAGAGATCATGCTACATTATAGCTAGAAACTGGAAAGAGAATATAACGTAAACTTTACCATTTGTTCCTTCCAAAGAGATGCATTTGCCGGGGTCTTTATCAAATGTCTGCCACACCCTCATTCCACCAGGGTAAAATCTGAAGTTGTTTAGTAAACTGATGTCATTAATCTTCTTTTGCGTAGGGGAACACTTTCGCGTTCCCCGAGACTGTCTAACACTAGTCACTACACGAATCCCAGAACTTGCACCACCAGCCCCCCCCCCCCCCCAGAAGAGAAGCAAAGCTACAGAAGGACATTGTTTTCTTTTTATGCTCTGAAAAACCTCGCACGTGTTTACCTTAAAATAAAAGACCGTGATTACATCATAGAGAATTATCGCCCAGACTGCAACATGGTATAATTGTTACCGTGACATAAAGGTCGGCACACACGAGGGGACTAGTCCCTGCGACTAGTCCGTGCGACTAGTCCCGGCGACAAGTCTTTGAAGGGTTTACACGAGGGGACCGGTAGCAGGGACTAGTCCTTATGGTGTTCATACGAGGGCACTCAATTGTACAAGAACATAGGAAAATTAAGAGGCAAAAGATATTTCTTAGTCTGGGGCGTTACACGAGAACAATGAAAATTTGGCAACTTTTCATTATAGCACTATTAAACATCAACTCAAATGAACTACAGTTATTCAGTCGGATTATTCATGCTTTTACGTGTTCCGTTTTTTTTTTTATTTATTTATTTTTAATAGACACAGAGTCAAATAGGGTAAAAATTCCATCAAAACGGCTCCAAGGTATCTGTATATGTTGACAAAACTAGAAATAGTTTTTAATTCTTCAGTTGTAGAAATCCAGAATTCATGGAAAATTCATAGAAACTGCAATGTTTACAAATACCGGAAGTCACGCATCATACTGACCTGTGAATGACTTATTTACTGTTTAGTCGCAGGGACTGGTCGCACAAACAGTTCACACGACGGGACAAACATTTGTTTCATGCGACAAGTCCCTGCGACTGGTCGCACGAATTCAAACCAGTTTGAATTCGTGCGACCAGTCTCAGGGACCAAATTTTGGTCCCTGCGACCACAGAAATGTGTAGTTCACACGAAGGGACTAGTCGCATGAAACTGGTCGCTGGGACTAGTCGCAGGGACTAGTCCCCTCGTGTGTGCCGACCTTAAGTCCTTTTTATCAATTTTTGTCACAGAAATGTGGCCCTTTTTCCGAAAAAGATAAGAGTAAATAGCATAAAAAAATAGTTGGGTTGTTATCTTAGGTGAAAAACTACACAGCAGAAGCTTGCGATGTTGCGTGACTTTGTTTACTCGCACAACATTTTTCAAAATATGCAAGATATTTCAAAAGAAATATTATCGCAGTTGCAGAAAACGTAGCTATTCAACTAAGAATAATGTTGATAATAAACACCTAGTCAACAAAAATGGTGAAATATACAGCGGCCCTTATCTATAGCTAGGTGTAGGTGAGTAGTGCTGTTGAAATAGCGAGTCAACAATAACAGTTTCTGCAATTCAAATTAACAGAAAATTTCGTATCTACACATCAATTTACAGCCCTCTTCAGCAATGTCTATGGATTTTTTATTGTATAATTTCATATCATTTCCATATCAAATAATTGTTTTAACCATCTTTGACTATCTTGTTTACTTCGTAGCTCTCAAGTACGATTTCTAGAACTGATTTGTATCATGCAAATTCATGACCTTGGCTACATTGAGTCGTAAAATCTTGTATTTTGCCGGCACTTTTCTGAATTACCCAAGTTTTTTATTTCATATTATTTTAGTATAAGGACCAAACTTTGCGCCAGCATGCATTTTGACATGATTTCTCACATACCAAGACGCGCTTTGAAGGCTTGAAGTTGCTCGAATTTTCTCTTTTTGCAACAAGTGTTTGAGAGTACTTTGTTAAAAAATCTTGTAATTTTTAAAATTAAACCAAAGCTCCTAAAAGTGCCATAAATGAAAATCAAATGAATTATATTTTCAAGTAAAAACATCCCCGATTTCTTACGAAACATCCTCCTTCAGTACTAGCACACTTAAGTTTCTCAATTTTACTGTATTTTTTGCATAATTAATTGGGTAAAAACCCGAATTTTCGTTTTTCCCCATTTTCTTGGAAACATTTGATTTTTCAGACTTCGGAATATTTTTTTCTAATATATCTCCCTAAAAGGGTTTTCCAGGAAAACTATCAGAATTTTCGATTTTTCAGCTTGGCCAGCGATTCTCGATATTTACAGTCATGGGCTCTTAAGTACTGTTATGACGTGCGAGAAATGTCGAACGCCGAGCTCTCTTTTCTTTTCTGACTCGCGCTTACTTTTCAATGAGAGTTTAACTGCAAAGGCTCTTTGAACATTTCAAAAGTACGTGAGAAGTTGGATTTTGTGTGTACCATCATAGGCGCCATGGTAAGAAAACTGATAGCCTTAATTTGTTTTGACATTTTTCAATCAAAGTGATAACGGAATGCGTTAATTGGTTTTCCGTACGATTAGAGTATTAAGCTAAGGGAAGACTGCTTACATTTATTATTTTAAAGAGGTGTATATTATATTACTTTTTTTATTTATTTTTTCCTGGGTGCGGTGATAGTAGAAATAATTTCTATTTTTATTTTCTCGATCAGGCTCTTTGAACATCGCAGAAGTACGTTAGAAGTTGGATCCTGTGTGTGCCCTGGACGCCATGGTAAGAAAACTGAGAGCCTTGATCTGTTTTTACATTTGTCAATCAAACATGTAGTTTTTGCCAAAGCAACCTTTTTTCCGAGTTGGTTTTGAGCACATATATGCCTTTCTTGATGAGACACGTCTGCCATAAAACAAGTAAAAAAAACGCACAGACATAAAACAGGGTGGTAAAGGGAAGGGAAACTGTCCTTCTACAATTCACGAACAATAAAATCGGCTTAAGGTTACTACTTCCCACCTTCGCAACGCAACGAAAACTCAAGCATGTGCCTTTTTTTGCAAAGTATTTGGCACTTTGTTCTTTTCAATGAGTTTCCGTTGGAGAAATTTACCGACAAATGATTGGCTCTGCTTTACGGCAAGGCGAAGTGAAGGCTCTTTAACATAGCGACTACATAATGTGATGGTTTCGCGCAATTCTTCACACTCGATGACGTCATGCCCCCCAGCAGATCGCTATCTCGCCGAAACCACCAAAAATACAAATCGCGAATGGAACAGCGTAATGTACAATGGCACAGCGTACATACAAACAGTGTAGCGTTGCGTGAAATGTCTCAGCGTGATGTCGCATAGCACAGCGTACACACGAATGGTGTAGCGTTACGTCACTAAACCGTTTGTGTGTACGCTGTACCATTCCACATTACGCTAAGCCATTTCACGCAACGCTACTCTGTTTATATGTACGCTGTACCATTTGACATTATGCCGTACCATTTGACATTACGCTGAGCCATTTCGCACAACGCTACACCATTTGTGTTTACACTGTACCATTTTACATTACGCTGAGCCTTTTCACGCAAGGCTACACTGTTTGTATGTACGCTGTACCATTTGACATTATGCCGTACCATTTGACATTACGCTGAGCCATTTCGCACAACGCTACACCATCTGTGTGTACGCTGTACCATTCAACATTACGCTGAGCCTTTTCACGCAAGGCTACATTGTTTGTATGTACGATGTACCATTCGACATTATGCTGAGCCATTTCACCCAAAGCTACACGTTTGTGCGTACGCTGTGCTACTCCGCATTATCCTGAGTCATTTGACGCAAAGCTACACCGTTTGTGTACTGTATTGCATATGAGTGCTAGACTATTCGCAATTTAGCTGGTCCATTTCACAATTTCATGTTCCAACTCGACATGGGCAACTAGACCGTTTATCCATGATTTGGCTTAACTATTTATGGTTAGGGTGTTCTGTTTCAGGAAGGAAACCTAGGCTGTCTATAATTTGGCCATGCCATTCCTCTATTAGCTATGCTATCCTACAGCTGATCCTTACACCATCTTTGTATTTACTGATCTATTTGACATCCTTTATTGTTGGTGGTGACGGCCGCCCATAAATAAGCCCTGATATGAAAAGCTTGGAATTACTGGGAATTTCTGGAAAGGAAGGTTCCAGTTTTGTGAGGACTTGGAATTCCTAGGCCTGAGAATTCTCAAACATTTTCAAATGTGCAAACAAGCTCTGATTTGGAACATGGCAACGAGAAAAACAAAAATAAATTAGTGGAATGAAAAGCGTTCGTTGATTTAGACTGCCGGTTTGAAAGATGAGCTTTTATTCAAGATTTTTACGGCTTTCCTTGCTACCTAAGTGTAAGGAAAGACCACAGATTGCCATATGTTGCTTAGAATGATTAGGTAAATTAAAATGTCTAGCGACTGGTTTCGATGTGTCCTTGTCATTCCTTTCCACGTCTCGAAGGTGTTCTCGGAATCGGTTACTTAGTCTTCTGCCTGTTTCGCCGATGTATATCTTTTTGCAATAAGCGCAAGTTATGTAATAGATTACATTGGCGAGGTGCACGTGAAGTGATCGGTGATCTTAATGGATCGTTTAGGTCCCGATATTTTATGATTTGGAAGCTTTGAATTACTGGGAATTTCTGGGAAAGGAATTAAGGTTCCAGTTTTGTAAGGACTTGGAATTCTTAGGAATTTCTAGGAATTCTCAGCTGTACAAGCTACCTTTAAGTTAAGAAGGTGGAATTCTGCGAATTAATGGGAATTGAATTTGAAGCAAATTAAATAACCCGGAAATCCAAATAATTCCAAGGAATTCTCAATACCTTGAATGTAAGGTTTTAAGACAAGGAGTAATTTTAGAGGCTTAAAACTTTACTATTGGTTCAATAAAAGATATGCTAAACAAAGTGTACCAAGAGATGTATATACCTGTACATGTTTATCATGAAATTTATTATTTGAACTAAGTTTTAGTAAATCTTAACATGAATATGCATTTTTCATAAAGCAGTTACATGAACTGCAAATTGTCAGTTTAAATCCAATGTACTCATATCACAGATTTGCTTTCTAAACTCAAAGGCCGCTTGGATTCCACAGTCATAAAAGTTTTTATTGTGATGCAAAATATGTCTCGTGTCCGGAGATGTGCCAAAATCATAAAACATAAACATAATCATAAGCCTGGGTCAACGCTTCGGAATGTGCACATGCATTCATTTCTAGGCAAGAATTATAACGTACTATAATCGCTTCCTTCTCTTGTACAATTGTTTCTTCGTTATGAGACGCAGTTGACTCTGTTGGCACCGCTGCTAGCTCAGTGGAAGCAAAAGACTGAGGAATCAAGATAGCAGTGTTGGAACGTGTCGCTGAACACTTGTTGGGATCCAACTTCGTCGATTTTGGCACTGGTACACTGTGATCATCTGGGTAGCTCTTATACTTCCTAAGGTGGTATCCATCTGTTCTAATAATGAGGGTAACACGTTTATAATCATGCACATTCGAAATTGTGATTGCCATTCTGCTGTTTCTCACCTTTGCCGTGAACACGACTCAAGTCAGGGTTTTTGTTGTTATTATGCATATTATGTTTGCCGTTGTTATTTTAAATTTGAAATATTTCACAGGAATAGTTAATTTGACCTATGATTGGTCCAGGTGTTTCTTTTCCTTTTGTTATTCAAACTTTCATTTTTAGGAATTAGCATATATATACTAGTGTATTTTGTTTTCTCTATCTGTTGTTGTAACCGTTTATTTGGATGTGATCGGAATAAAAAAGAAGCAGAAGTTTGTTTTAATCGTGCAAAAACTTTAGTTTTGAGTCTTTGTTTCCTCGACAGCTTTCGGCCACAAATCTTGTATTTGCAGTACGTTCGATTCTTCTCGATTATTTCTACGTAGAGTCAGAGTTCACATCATTATTTGGATCATCTTTAGAACATGGATCTAAGGTAACACCATCGTCAAATTCGTCTATCAGTCAAACCTTGCGCGTTCTCTTAAGACTGCAATCCTTTAAGCTAGCGGATTCTCTTTACAAGCCAATGACAATTCCCAAAATATCCACGTGATCTTACCCGTGATTGGAAACAAAGGAAATCCCTCCTGGCGCTCAGCTTTGAATGTACTTTTCATCCGTTGATCGCTCGTGTGTCAAGTTATTTCTTTTCTCGACTGTTTTGCTTAATATGACATCTCTAAAGATGGGTTTTACAGTTGTTCAATGGGAAAACGAGAATAGTGTGAGTGTTGTTATGAAAAGCAAGTCGTTGGCGCCCTGAAGTTAAAAGAAGGGACAACAATTATCAACTGGCCGCTACAAGGGTCGAGCGGCCATTTATAAAGCTATGGATTCTGAAAGTTTGTGGTGAGTACAAATCGTGATATTTGGTACGTGATTAAACCTGAGAATCGAATCGGTCACTTGCATGCCACAGTTTCTTTAGCTTACGTACGCTTTACAATGAAATAACTCTATCAGTGAGCTAAAGGTTTCGGGATTATCTTCGTCACGTTTGGCAAGCTATGAGCCCAGCAGAAAGAGACAAACAGCTGCTTAGTCTGCAGTTTGGGATAACTTCATTGAACTAATTATTGCAGTTACAACAATAATTTAATTAAAAAATTAATTATTTAACTGTAATTAAGCCCTTCTCTCCCAAGAGTGTTAAGTAAAAATTGAGAAGAAATCTCTGAATTTCAACTTGCAGAATCTACAAAAACAAACAGCAGAGCATGAAGATGCTGCTTGACAGCTTACATTTGAATTTTAACACACAAGAGTTTTATCCAAAGAAGTTACAACCATATTGAATTAAGTCAAAGCCTGACTCAGGGAGGAAAGGATAAAATATCATTTGTATCATCATCCCAAATGAAATGATTCCTTAAAGGCTATTTTTTCCCTAATAGTTATTAGTATTTATTGCACTAAACATAACCCAAGTTATTGCATTTCATGAGAAAGAATCAACAGATTTAATACACAATTTGTGTCAAACCAAATTTACTGATTCACTAGGACTATTTTAAATGAAGAGCTATAATTGAGGATAACTTTTAGAAAGTTTTTAAGAAAAGAAAAAGAAATTTCATCCCAATATTACTACATGTTGATGTTAATATAATATACAACAGCAAAATAATAATTAACATGTGAACCTGAGTTATAATTAACAATTATTCCATGAGGGCGTCTTGGATATGAGATGATTATCTCATATCCAACAAACGCAAGTGGAATAATTGTTTTATTAAAAAATGCCCCCAAGCTATTAAGCAAATCTTCTCGACTTTGTTTTGTGAGAAGAAACCTGATTTAACAATGTACAGAAATTAGATTATGGTATATTGGCTCATATTCCATAATGGCTGAGCCAATAAAAAGTATTGAATTGCATTATCCAATGATCCAGTTTTTAATAATAATAATAATACATAGCTTATATGGCGCAACGATTCTCAAAGATCCAGCGGCACTTTACAATAATAGTGAAAGAAAAATGTAGTCAATTAAGAATTAAAGTGAAATAAAAGAAAAGTGAAAAATCAATGAAAGCAAAAACTACAACTGCCTAAATAAATGGGTTTTAAGTTTATAGACCTAAATGTTGTCAAAAGGTCCACTTGTCAAATATCATCCAGCAAGGCATTCCACAGAGTAGGAGCTCCATGAGAGAACCCTCTATATTCATATGTTTTAAGATTGCATATCGCTATCATTAAGAGTTTTTTCTTAGAAGATCTTAGGTTTCTATTAGGAATGTACAGTCTTAACAGTTCACCAAGATACAGAGGACTCAGACCATTTAATACTTTAAAACGAGAAGAAGTATCTTAAAAATCAATATGGGCGGACACAGGCAGCCAATGGAGACTTCTAAGTATAGGTGTAATGTGATCATATCTGCTGGTGGCTGTGGTGTAATGTGATCATATCTGCTGGTGGCTGTGAGCAGGCGGGCAGCTGAATTTTGTACATGTTGTATTCTATTAATTTGTGACTGCTTTAGGCCAGATAGAAGAATGTTACAATAATCCAACTTTGATGAAATAAGGGCATGAATAAGTATTTCACACTGACGGTACATGTAAATAAATTTCATTGATAACTTGAATTTTAAGTTGGGAGTTATTGCATGTATTCATTTGATATTAGTTGCCTTGAAGTTTTCCTAAAGTTCCCAGTAATTCTTAAACATTGCTAGAAATTCTCAAAAATTCCTAGAAATTTCCAGCAAGTTTTTAGATTCACAGTATTTCAGTGAAGTCATTAGTGCTCTGAGTTGGAATTCCTCAGAATTCGTAGGAATATTCCACGAAATTCCCAGGAATTCCTTGGAATTCCAAGTCCTGTTGACTATAAACATGGAGTTTTTTGGAATTTCTAGGTTTTTTTTGGGAATTTCTAGGTTTTTTGGGGATTTTCTTGGTTTTTTTAGGAATTCCAAGATCCAGTTTGCAAGGGAAGTACACATTTAAGTATACTGCCATTCATTCATAATATCTTGAATACATTCTAAGTATACTTAGAGTATACTTAAAGTATACGTTAAGTATACTGTACTGGTCAGTTTTCCACTAGTGGTTTTACTCGTGAGGTATGCTTGAAGTGCACTGCAAAATTTTCAGTACCTTTCAAGTATACTTTAGGGTGTTCCAATTTCAGGTGGAAACAAGTATATTACAAGTATACTTTTAGTAGCTCTGTAAACTATACTTCAAGTCTACTGAAAGTATACTTTGTGTATCTTTTTTTTTGCAGTACACTTTGATTACAGAAGTAGTATACTAAAAGTGTACTTAATTTTGGTAAGGGTCAAGATCTCTACAGCTGTAGCCCCCTTCTTGTCTCCATTATTACTCATTAGATTTATTATGTCACCTGTACAGCCCCACACTAAATGCTTTTATTAAAAATACTACCCTCAGCCAAAGTGAGGCGTTTGCATTTTGGCATGCTAATTCATGTTTTCTTTTTAAGTCTCTTCAAATACAATTTTCTCCAAAAAGTGACTGTATAGGTGGTACACCTTTATGGCTTTTTCGGTCTGTTCAGTTGCAGCATTGAACTTATTAAGTACTCTGACTTTGACCTTTTTTTCAGGATGATTCAGTGAGAGTTTATATGTTGTCAAGGTAGGATACTTCAGACCAGTTCTGTTGTAGTTTGTAACGAAGTAATAAGTAGTTGAAGTAGGGAAAGGTTTGAATCAGAATTAATTCACTCAGACTTACATACCAGGTAAAAAGTAGAATAATGAACTTAAAAAATCCTGTGCTTTGTATGTGAAGACATTTACATTGCCTTACTTTGCTAGTTCACACAGAATGATAGGAAATGGTGTTAAGAGTACTTGTCTCCCACTGGTGTGGGCTGGGTTTAATTCCCAGACCTGCAGGTGTCACCTTTGGGTTTAGTTTCTTGTGGGTTCTTTTCCTTGCTTGGATGGTTTTTATATGGGTCCTGTGGTTTTCCTCTCTGCACAAAAATCAACATTCCAAATTCCAATCTGACCTGGAAACAATGGACAAGAAGAGCCACATGTGGAATGTCCATCGCTAAATTCCTATTATTATTCTCACTGTTATTATCATTTCTTACAGAATATTGCAATTAAATGTTTGTACATTTTTGCTAGCACTGAATGCACTCATCAAAAATTAAAATTGTACAAGATATAAAATATTAATGTTTAGTATATACTAAAACAGAGGATAGCGTTGAAGGCGCGCTCTGATTGGCTAGTCAAACTCCGAATATCCTTTGCTATTTACCTCCGAGAAACTCGGGAAAAAATGGCATGCCGGTTTGCGTCTATGACAAGCGAATAAATCACTCAAATAATGACGAAGCAGTCCCTGAAAACACAGAGAAAGCGACTAAATTTGGTTTGGCCGTGTTTAAAGGTAATGGTAACCGGGAGTTTATCGATAAAAACCAATGAAAAAGGTTTTGTTTACAAATGCAAATTAATCTTGCATAACCTCACTTGTTCACTTGAAAATCAAAGTTTCGCAAAGTAGTAATTTTGACAGAATTACTATTTTGCGAAATGGCGTTTTTTCACCTTTATTTAGCAAATATGTCCTCTTTGTCGGAAAAAAAATGTGTCCACTAATATAATGATCAAGTATTTCTAAGAGCCTGGTCACCTCTCATTTTATTGACCATAATAGAACTCGTTTCGCAAAGTAGTAATTTTGCCAGAACTACTATTTTCTGAAATGGCGTTTTTTTTCACCTTTATTTAGCAAATATCTCCTCTTTGTCTGAAACAAAATGTGTCCACTAATATAATTAATGATCAAGTGTTTCTAAGAGCTTGGTCACCTCTCATTTTATTGACCATAATAGAACTCATTTCGCAAAGTAGTAATTTTGCCAGAATTACTATTTTGCGAAATGGCACTTTTTCACCTTTATTTAGCAAATATGCCCTCTTCGTCTTAAACAAAATGTGTCCACTAATATAATGATCAAGTATTTCTAAGAGCCTGGTCACCTCTCATTTTATTGACCATAATAGACCTTGTTTCACAAATTAGTAATTTTGACAGAATTACTATTTTGCAAAATTGCGTTTTTTCACCTTTATTTAGCAAATATGCGCTCTTCGTCTGAAACAAAATGTGTCCACTAATAAAATGATCAATATTTCTAAGAGCCTAGTCACCTCTCATTTTATTGACCATAATAGAACTCGTTTCACAAAGTAGTAATTTTGACAGAATTACCATTTTTGCAAAATGGCATTTTTTCACTTACATTTAGGGTAATTCCACAGTCTTTTGGACATAAAGCTTTAAGAAATAAAATTGACTAAAAGGACTATTAAGCTCTATTTCTGTACTGGTTAAATGCCAAATTTGTGTAAAATGATACCTTTGAGATGTTAGCACTGTAATTTTGTGTCATGAATTATCATAAATTAACCTTGATACCAAAAAAGCTGTCACGGAGGGGACATGCACTAAATAAATATTGTAGATCTGTCTTGAGAAGAAATCTAATAATAACTGTCAGGACATTAAGTTGTTTACCCAGACTTCCTATGTTATTAAATTTTTTTCTCGGCTTTGTGCGGAAGAGATGTAATGCTTTGTCCAACATTGAATTGTCCCCTCCGTGACAAAAATACCCACAAAAATTATGATCTTTCTAAAATAAATGGGGATAACTGCAGAAACTTCTGTTAATTATTGAAGTATGGGCTGACAAACTCAAAAGTAGTAAAGAGTTCCTTCCACTTCTTTTTCCTTTTAATTACTTTAAAAAGATAAAAATGTCATGGAGGGGAACTTTAGTCACAGAGGGGACTTTTCTGTCACAGAGGGGACATTACTGTCACCGAGGGGACATCACTGTAATGAAGAAAAATTAACTGTCACTGAAGATAAATGCAATGCAACAAACTATACTCTCCTCACTTAAAAGAGAAATTAAAGTAACTATTGAGTTTAAAATTCAAGATAATTTATGTCAAAGTGGATGTGAGTAGAACATTTTTACTGTCAAAGAAAGAGTTGCACATTTCATGACTAATACATGAACAAAAAGTAAAGGGTTCTGAGATTGTAGGCTCTGAGCACAATCACCATAGCACTGGCAGTTGCTTTAGAGCTGAAATGAGTTCTAAAGAGAGGACAAAAAAATACCGAGAAAGATTGAAAGAAAATTATGAGATGGTTAAAAAGAAAGATTGAGACCGAAATTTCATGTTGATCATTCTTGTCTTTTTTCCCCTTCAATTCATCAAGAACAAAACACTTTTTCTATATGAGTACAGCTGGCAGTTTTGTCAAGCCCACCCACTAAAGAGCTGTCTGTAAGATGTGGAGTGCATTGCTTGTAGCAGATAATCAGCCTAGTCCAGGGGACTGGTCCTTTCATGTAAACATTTCTAATGATATACAGCAACAAGAAACAGATTATGATTGTGGTGTGTTTGTTTGCATGTTTGCAAGAGCCCTTGCTCTTTCCTGTCCTCTTGTCCTTAACAAGGACATGGTGGATGTAAGGAAATCCATTATTCATGATCTCCATGTTCAACATCTCAGCCCAGTACCATCTAAGGGGGTTGAGGTGGGGATGTACTTTGCTGTAGATTATGTCACAACTTTTTACTTTGGCCGGGTGATTTCTGTGGAAGATGGCTTTGTAGAATTCCAGTTCTAACACAGCATAAGCTCTGCCATCTATGCCTGGCCAAGATGAGATGACGTGGACAGGGTACATTGCAGTTGTATTTTTTATGGTCCTGTAATGCTGGAAGGCAATCGCCCATTTACATTTTCAGTGCAAGGTGAAGTTGAGAAAGTGCACCTGTTTTTCAAAAAGCAGGACTAATTCTGAGCACAAGAAAACCTGTGATAACTGTCTGTTTTTCACAGCATTAATTTTATGAAAATGAGATTTGAGCTTTTTGGAGGTTTATTCACTTAGAGTGTACTGGATTTTAGACTACTATAGTATGAACTGGATATTGTCAACAGTTAGCTGTACAACTGTACATACAAAACTTGTAAGTCGTTATCACCTCTGAATCTGTGGCACTTTTGTTCAATAGAGTGTTTGCACCTACGTCACAGCTACGTCACAAAATTGTACTGTCCGCCATTATGGGGGAGTAAAGAGGCGTGCAGTAACACAGTTTACTACTATATCTTCCAACGTTTTTCTCAATTTATTGCATTATGCCGAAATTTTGCTTGGTTTTAAACTGTTCCCACGACACGTCTAAGCGAAAAGATCTTTCCTTTTGTCGAGTGCCCAAAATCGTAACGAGGCAAGGCGAAGAAACGGAGATTTTGTCAACGGAACGTAGGCGAAGGTGGCTGACCGCCATAAGCCGTGACGACCTTACGGACAAAATTCTTGAAAATGATCGTGTTTGCGGCGAACATTTTCATTCTGGAATAGCTGCTCCTCTGTGGGATAAGTGGAACGTCGATTGGGTACCATCGCTTAAGCTTGGACACGAGAAACTAAAGGTTAGCGAAGCATCAGTTCAGCAAAGTCAGGAAAGAGTCAGACGAGCCACAGAACGTACAAAGCGCATGGTCGAGAAAGACTCTGAAAATTCTCAGATAAGTCTTGCCAAAAAGCGATTAAAGCACAACGAAGCTGGCCATAGTGTTCAAAACATATCATTCGACGTGGAAATGGCAGATATTGAGGACATTTCTGAGAACTTACCCGACAACTTGAGGCATGCTGTAACCCAAACAGAGTTGAGCTGTAACACTGTGCTCTCGCCTGAGCCCATACATCAGAACTTGCCATCTTCTGATTTTGACGAAGCTTTTTTTTCTGGAGATGATGACAAAGTTAAGTTTTACACTGGTTTGCCATCCTTTGAAATTCTGCAAACAGTCTTCTTCTTTGTTGCATCACATGTTGATAGACGACGTGGAGTTCTAACTAAGTTTCAAGAGTTTTGTATGGTGTTAGTGAAGCTAAGACTTTCTGTCCCACACCTTGATCTTGCATATCGTCTAAAGATCTCGACGTCTTCTGTCTCTCGTATTTTAGTTACTTGGATAACTGTAATGGATATTCGATTAACTCCAATTATTAAATGGCCTAGTCGTGATGAGTTGTACAAGACCATGCCTAGATGTTTTTTGGATGCGTTCGGTCGTAAAACTACAGTTATTATTGATTGTTTTGAAATTTTCATCGATCGGCCATCCAACCTTCTTGCAAGAGCTCAGACCTTTTCAAATTATAAACACCACAACACTGTCAAAGTTTTAATTGGAGTTACACCACAAGGGACAATTTGTTTTGTGAGTGAGGCTTGGGGAGGAAGAACATCAGACAAGTTTTTGACTGAGAAGTGTGGAATTCTTGAGAAACTTTTGCCAGGTGATATGGTCCTTGCTGACAGAGGTTTTACTGTGCATGAAAGTATTTGGTTCCGTCATGCTGACCTGAATATTCCAGCATTTACAAAGGGAAAGGATCAACTCGATCCTGTTGATGTAGAGAAGACAAGACAGATTGCTACACTGAGAATCCACGTTGAGAGAATTATTGGGACATTGAGACAGAAGTACACCATCCTTCAACAAACTTTGCCAACAGATTATCTTGCCTGTAGATCTGGTGAATCTGTACCTCTCATTGACAGGATGTTAAGAGTTTGCTCAGCTCTTGTCAATCTTTGCCCACCTACCATCCCATTTGACTGATGGGGCATTCAACATTGAATGGATTGTACTTATTAACTATTGATGAAATATTATTATGATTTTTTTTCATTTGCATTTTTTTCATAAGTTTATTCACAAACATTTGGGTTTTAACCCATTTTCCATGTTGATGCCATGCATTCATTCTTTACATTGTTGATAACACTTATAAATACTCGGTGATAAACAGTGTGGACTTTGAATGCCTTGCTCTCAGGCAAGAACTGCTTCATGCTTCATGAAGCAATAAAATGTCACATAACCAACTGTTTAACCTCAGGAAAGGGAGTAATCAGTCCACTCTTTAAGCATGTTAATAGATGAGATCTCATTTGATTTACATCAAAGTTTGGGATATCCTTGTCCAGATTGTAAGAAAGTGCTGTTGCACTGAGCCATTGCAAAAACACCACAGTCAGAATCATTTGATTGTTGTTGCACAGGTACAACAGATATATCTTTGAAATCTTCACCAATTAAGTTCTGAACTTGCTGTTCCAGATCATTAAAAATAACATCATGAAAAAGACTGTCATACAAATTCACAAATCCTTTTTCACATCCAATTGAGCTTTCACATACCCAATGATTGCCCCCAGTGTGCAATATCTGAACAAAATCCCCATCAACTTTTTCAAATTTAAATATATTCCAAGACTTGTATGCTGAAATCCTTGTATAGCTGGATTGACTGTTTTCAAAAGTGATTGGGCATACTGTATAATACTATTTTCAAGCCACCCATTAGGTGATTCAATCACATCAAAGTCATGTGCAGATAGTTCAGCAATTATCCCATATTTCTCAACATCAACATGGTAAGTTTCACCCAAATTTATAATGTCAGAATCATCAGAAGTGTTGGAGATGGGAGAGGAAGACTCCTTGGATAGTTTTGAGCTTTTCATAGCAACAACACTTTGCAATTTACACTCATTACATAACCAGGACAATTTGTAATTGTTTGGACGACGCTTGTAGGATAAACAACTGAAATGGAAGAATTTGCCGCTAGGCGAAAAATTTAAGCGAAAATCTGCCCCAAAATGCTGGTTATGAAACCGTAAACCATTTGGTTGTAGGTTTGCAAGCTTTAAAGTTCTTAAATTGTTCTGTCGTATAAAAACTAGTTTGTGAAACCAAATGCAACACGAGATCAACAGCTTCAACAGTACGAAGGCATTCCCTACTTAACTTTTCGTCCGGAATCAAAAGAGGATCAACACGAACACACGAAATCTTATCAATATAACGCTTCTTTACAATACTTGCAGGTGATTTCGCATAATTAGACAAAGGAATATCATGAATAATGTTTTCTTCTGAAGCGCGTTGAGACGTCTGTTGGGCATCAGCATCCGCCATGTTGGTTCTTTACTCCCCCACAATGGCGGATGATAAAGCTGTGACGTCACGTGCAAACACTCTATATTCAGCTTATATAATTATTATATTTGGGCTATTCGATATGAGACATGAAAATTTGACAGATTTTCAAATTCAAAATATGAGAGCCAAACTTATTTTTAGTGAAAGCTTATACATAGTTCTATACGAATCCAAATCTAGATTGGCAGTAGTGGCCATGCCCAGCGTGTGTGACGCCATTGTTTTTTAGGGTTTTTATTAACCGAATAAGCCATTTTACATACCAATATCTAAATTGCTATATCTCAAAGAAATTGATTGCTATGAATCAGATTTTGAGATCTTAACTACTTACTAGGATGGGCCTTTCAATGCCAAAAGAAAAAAAATTCTCAAACATTTAATGCCTCAGATGTACAAAGACATAAAAAGTGTTGCAGACGTGACCTTTAGGGTATGATTCAGAGCAACATTTATTTAATTTCTGCATAGGTTCTCAACTGTTTCAGGTCTTATTTATGCTGCTCTTATGGTTAAGTATTATGATAATTTTGACACCCCAGCTTGCTCAAATTTGTCAACTGTTTAAGAGATATCGGGTTGCGGACATGACACATTTGTAAAAACCCAGAAAACCTCATAAAATTTTTAAACATGACAAGATATGCTGATATTTAATGACACAAATGATAATTATAGACATATGATATATGTAAATCTATCAATTTTTTTACAATTTTCCAAAATATAAATGCCCTTTGATGAACAAAATGACCTAGGTCATCAAAGTTTTTATATATTATTTGTTATTTATTTCCCAATTTACAGATAAAAGCAATAAAAACAGCATTTTTACTGCAGTGGCATTACTCTGAACATTATTAGTGGTGAATGAAAAGCTCTTTGCTGAACATCCCCAAAATGTCACGTCCGCAACAAATTTTGGTCACATCCATAAGACAACATTTTTGTCTCTTACATATATTATTTGTTATCTATTTTCCAATTTACAGATAAAAGCAATAAAAACAGCATTTTTACTTCAGTGGCATTACTCTGAAAGTTATTAGTGGTGAATGAAAAGCTCTTTCCTGAGCATCCCCAAAATGTCACGTCCGCAACAAATTTTGGTCACATCCACAACACAACATTTTTGTCAATAAATCCATGGTAACAAGTAATTTCTATAATATCTTTTCAGATTTATGAAGTACAATTACTATTGCATTTAGTTAGTGTATGCAGTTTGTTTTAAGGTTTTCAATTCACAGGAAATTTGAACTAACCAAAAGCAATTCAAATCAGTGGTTGTTTTAGGAGTCACATCCACAACACACTTTGAAAAATTATTTTCTCTGGATTTCTAAGAGACAATCAAAATGTTTTCTGGCAAAATGAAAGGTACTTCAGGGGTAATTTTATGACATGACTCATTTCAATTCAAATAGTTTGGATCTGGCTCTAGGAGACATTTAATACTCAAATTTTTCCTCTAAATGTCACATCCGCAACGTGGAATTGACCATTTACATCTTGCATATCATGCATGCATATTTGCAGTCTACAATGCAGTTTTAAGCCTTTTTATTAAGAGAGAGACAGAGACACAAAACCTTGAAATATCTGAGTTGCTTACATTTTTAGTTAATATACATGTAAGTTTTAAAAATGTTGTATGTTTTTGTATGCACCAGGTCTTATTGAACCATTGGTGTTATCTTGAGTACTTTACACGAACCTAAAGTTTCCAAATAAAAACTAAAAAAAAAAAACATGAAGGTTTTTTTAAGAAATGTGTTGTATCATATGAACAAACAGCATGACACAACTTTCCAGAATACTTTTCAGCCATAAATTAAATGTCTTTAAAGGCTTGACGACACGTATGACAGCCAACCTTTTTGATGTGGTCAAGCTTTAAAGAATATCTTGAAAAGAATTGAATTAAACTGGGGCTGTAAACTCATATTAAGGCTGGAAAATTGGTTCAAATTGATCACTGCTGCCTATTGGACAAAAGGTCCCCTCTGTGACAATAACCACAAGCACTTACTGTTCCTGTACAATGTAAGAGAGGAGGAAGTCCTTTTCCATTTAAGGCAGTTTTATTGTTGATTAACATCTAAATAAACTATGTACTAAATTATTGTTGCTGCCGTTATACATTCACAGAAATCTGAGATTAAATTTTAACTTTCAGTTTTCATAGTTTCTCTGGTCCCCTTCGTGACAATCTAAATAAATGACTAATTCCCCCCAAATGTGGAAGAAGTCGTTTGGAAATAGTTTGATTTAAAACAATCATTAGCTGTTCTATCCATTAGAAGTCCTCAGTGAACTGAATTATTTTAAGCTAGGGAGCTATCCATGATTTTGATCTCCTCTGAATTGTCCCCTCCGTGACATGCAAAATACTGTGGAATGACCCTTTAGCAAATAGGTCCTCCTCCCCGAAACAAAATGAAAGACAACTACTTGTTCTTGTTCTCAATTGCTTTTTATTGGCTCAGAGTTTACTCATTATTGTTGTTATAATTCTCTTTCCTCTTCTGCTCTGTATTCCTTGTATTTTGTTCTGTTCTATTTATGGTTGCCGCAACTCGATTTTATAGTTGACCAACAACCCACATGCCTGACTGGCAAGCCGATCCATATTACTTGGTTTAACGGTTTTTTGTTTGGCCACAACAATTTCCTCTCCAAAATTTCTTTCCCAAGCCTAGGTAGTATGGTTAATGTAAATCGAGTTGAGCAAAATAACAAACCGTCATAAAGCATCATCTGGCACAAGAATTCATTAAAGAATACTTGGGAAATCATTGCGATTTGGGATTGGTTCCAGAACAAAATGTCTTTAACCATTCAATATCCAACTCTTTTGCTGCAAACGTGTTTGCTGTGGTGTCTTTTCCATGGCAGAGATCAAATGAAACATCTTTTACAAAATCAGAAGTTTAAAGCTTTGCAATTAATTTGGTGAAATCTGCTCCTTTTTGTGGCACTGTGCTTCGTGAGAGAATGTGATTTGGGATTTTACTAGCCTGATTGTATACTTGTTTCCTGTTGCGGGAATGTCAGAGGTGACCAGGGTCTGAGAAATATTGATCATTTTATTCGTGGAAACATTTTGTTTCAGACAAAGAAGACATATGTTCTAAATAAAGGTGAAAAAATGCCATTTTGCAAATTAGTAATTCTGGCAAAATTACTACTTTGCGAAACGAGTTCTATTATTGTCAATAAAATGAGAGGTGACCAGGCTCTTAGAAATATTGATCATTTTATTAGTGGACACATTTTGTTTTGACGAAGAGGACACATTTGCTAAATAAAGGTGAAAAAAACGCCATTTTGCAAAATAGTAATTCTGTCAAAATTACTACTTTGCGAAATGAGTTCTATTATGGTCAATAAAATGAGAGGTGACTAGGCTCTTAGAAATATTGATCATTTTATTAGTGGAAACATTTTGTTTCGGACGAAGAGGACATATTTACAAAATAAAGGTGAAAAAAAATGCCATTTCGCAAAATAGTAACTCTGGCAAACTTACTTCTTTGCAAAACGAGTTCTATTATGATCAATAAAATGAGAGGTGACCAGGCTCTTAGAAATATTGATCATTTTGTTCCGGACGAAGAGGACATATTTGCTAAATAAAGGTGAAAAAACGCCATTTCGCAAAATGGTAATTCTGTCAAAATTACTACTTCGCGAAACGAGTTCTATTATGGTCAATAAAATGAGAGGTGACCAGGCTCTTAGAAATATTGATCATTTTATTATTGGACACATTTTATTTCGGACGAAGAGGACATATTTGCTAAACAAAGGTGAAAAAACGCCATTTCGCAAAATTGTAACTCTGTCAAAATTACTACTTTGCGAAACAAGTTCTATTATGGTCAATAAAATGAGAGGTGACCAGGCCCTTAGAAATATTGATCATTTTACTAGTGGACACATTTTGTTTCGGACGAAGATGACACATTTCCTAAATAAAGGCGAAAAAACGGCATTTCGCAAAATTTCGTTTCGTTTCGCAAAATAGTACTATTTCATTTCGTTTCGTTTCGCAAAATAGTATAAGCCCTATTCGATTAAACAACTTAAACGTTTGTAAAAAGATAAAGGAGTTACTACTAAATGTTTTACCGTTAGAAGATGAATATGTCGAAGTGTCCCGTCTTATTAAGTTATTTAATACTTTAGGTTAGCCTCTTTTCATAATCTTAATATACTTACTCTGTTTTATGCTTATTCTATTTACTGTATAGCAGTGTTTTCATTTATTTAGTCCATGTGTAGATAAATATTATACTTGTAAATTGTGCTTAGATCTCCCTGCCTCGATTAGTTCATAAGTTATTTGTGGGGAGAAACCAATGTACTTAGCTATATTTTTAATCCTAAAATAAATTGTTGTTGTTGTTGTTGTTAATGCAGCCCAAGTGAATAACATAATTATGTAACTTATAAAGAATCTTTATTTGCAAGAATATCCAAGCTAAAAAATTAACTTAATTTCTGATCTACAAAATGATGTTTTATTTAAATGTGTTTATCTGAGAGAACATGATAGCTTATGAATAAAAATATTTGAAAATCTCTTTTTGTTTTTTTTTTTCATTGATTTGGTCCCTATATTAGAGCACAAACAACAGAAAGCTGTTACTTGTCTGGTGTGGAGGTAGGGCTAACTCTTTCACCTCCAAGATTTCTTTTCTTAGCAATTCGCTATACTGTCTCCTAGGCATTGCTTATAATTTAATTAAGTTCTGAGAATAGTCCATTTTACAGTTGTGTGCTTGGTTGCGAAGCCTTTGAATGGGAGTGAGGCTAGGGGTGACCTTGTTATGATACAAACCTTGCTACCTTTCAAATGTAAATCACTTTGTTATCATGCTAACTAGATACTAGTCTCTATCACAATAAGGTCATCTTCAGCCTCACTCTGAATCAAAGGCTTGGCAACTAAGTACACAACTGTAAAATGGCCTATTTGGTCTTGAATCAAATGAAAATCCCCTAATACTTTTCTATATTCTCATCATCTGTCTGCTTGATATTGTATTGATATTGTAAGGAGAAAGTATTCAGTTTTGTTGTATTCTTAACACTTCTCACACACAACTGGGAGCCATGTCAAGCCTAACCATGCAGCCTGGCCTTTATTACAGAGCGTCAAAATATTACAAGAGAGCAAACTAGAGGAAAAATGCTTCCCAGATTACAGGCCACAACAAACTTGAATAAATTTACTACCAAACAACTACCTGTCTTATTAAAAAGGCTTGTCCAGCGAAGTCTTCACAACTGTGAGAGAAAGTCTCAGAACTAACTGATGACAACTTTGAGGCATTGAAAACTATCCAGCTTGAAGGATGGGTGGGGGGAGGTCTGAGAACAACAAAAGGCAAGAAGAAATTTTGTAAATTACATCCAACGATGCGTCAAAACCCCCTCACACTAGCTCCCGAACTCCCAGGTGTAAGAAAAATGTTTTCCACTTCCTTCATTCCCCAGCCAACAGAAAACACCAAGTTTTAGTTTTCTCATAAGGTTTAGATTTTAAGAGATTGAAATACAGCATCTTCTCTGTTCTGCTGTAATCCACAAGTAAGATCATCACATGAAGTTTTGTTACTCCCTCATGTCAGATGCCAGTTCATCTCAGGCAACTATCCCACTTTCCTCAACACTTTTATAGAGGGCTGGTACAAGTAGCAAATGGTGGTAACTAGTGATTTACTGCCTGACATTTTTATTAAAGGCTTGAGATTTTTTTTCAAGGCTCCATTCATATCAAAAGAGAGTGATGCAGCTTTCTAAGGGAGGGGTTAGCTTATTGAAAGTAAAGCTGGGCACTTAATTGAGGAGGGGCACTTATTAAGGTAGCACAGCATAGCACAAAAAGTAATAGAAAAGAAAACACACGTAAGAGAGCTCTGCAAGCAAATGGAGACAAATGTAACAATGCAACTTAATTGAAAATCCAAAACGAATATTCATACTAATGCTCAAAGAAAGGTCTTTTTGACATTTTCTATAAAGAAGTGATATAGAAGGTTTATAGCCTTGTATTCTTGTATCCCTACTCCAGTCAAACCTGTATTAAGCAGTCATCCATGGGGAGTGGCAGGGTGACCACTTAATACAGGTTGAGTGCTAAATACGCGTTTCACAGAATAGGGGTACTGTAAAAAATGATAACAAACATCATTTACACCATAAGTGACCATGAAATGTACAAAAACTTGCTAAAAATGCTGTTAGCATCAATTTTGTGGCAGACAAGCATGGATGTAATTGTACTTGAAAGATTATTATTAGTTTTTTTTTTGAGTGGTTCTGCACTTACTGACCATTCAATACAGGTGGAGGACAATACAAACATGGTGTTGGAACTCAGTCAAGGGTGACTATGACTGCTTATTAGCAGTGACTGTTTAATAGAAGTGAAAAGTACAGTGAAATTTTGGTACTTTTGTACCCAAATTTGGTCGATTCATACCCAGTTTGAGATATTTCGTATCTGAAGCACTAGTCATCCAAATATACATTCATTCCAAATACCTTGCAGAGGGGCATGAACATGTGTTGATTGTTTCAAATGAGAAGTTAGTGTAGCCAAGGGAGAAAGCTACCAGCAAAATTCTGTTTGGTGATTTACACATAACTTCTCCCTATAATATCAATATCTGGCAAACAGGTTATGAGAATATTCAAAGTTAACAGGCAGAAATTGTTACCTTGATCTAGTACTAAATATTTGTAACTAATTTACAAGGAAATGTGTAGCAGGTGAAGGGAAGAATTGGCAATAAGATCTTAGGAGTTTAAGGGTTAATTAGGACTTTCCAAATAAAAACACCTTGAATTATTGCTTAACTGTGGGAACAAAACAACTGGTAACCACTATTCCCCTTTGCAATTAGTTCAACATTTATTAATTCACTTATTGTAATTTTTCTTTTGTTTTTTGTTTGTTTGAGGGGGGGGGGGGTGAGTGAGGTGGTCAAGCCAGTAATGCCACAGTTTTTTCTTTTAATTTGGGAAATATTTTAGCAGGCAGTGGCATATAACTGGCTTAAAATCAGGCTAGGTGGGGATGGGTAGGACTTTAATCTAAAATGTCAGCAAGCAGTCGTAAAAAAGTTTAGAAATGTAGTTTATTTCACTATGTTGAAAAAAAAAACTCACAATCTGGTTGGTTTCCCTTTCTAGAACCATAATTGAAAGGTTAATCAGTAGTCAACTATATGTAAGTTCTACTTTAAAAGGTTACACAGTCATCTACCTTCCATAGTAAAAAAAAAAACGAATTGTTACAGCTAACTGTCAAGTTATAAGTTTGACTTCCAATTTGAATCTCTGACGACTCAAACAGGAACTGAAAAATAGTCTTTCGATATACTAAATTCTACAGCAACGGTTATAAGTTAGAATAAAATTCATTTGTAAAGTAGAAACAATGTTTCCTCTGTTTCTAGGATGTAAGTACGTCTACAGAACCTTGTTCAGTCATGATGTGGTATGAGTTCCTCTAGTTGAAAGGCTTCGTAATTTTTCGCTTGTTCATATTCTCTGTGAGTAAAAATGTGTGCTTCTATACCTTCAGATTCCGGCTGACCATCTTTACCACGAACAATTCTTTGTGCCCTTCCAATAAACTGCACGAACTTCACAGGGGAGGAAATTTTCGTCATTATGGCGGCTATGCTTATTGGTGGGTGATCAAAACCCTCAAGAAGCATAGACACCACAACTACAAGCCTTATTTTGTTTTCTCGAATTGCTGTCATCGTCGCCCGTCTTATGTGATTTGGATTATCTGAATGGTACGTAGTTATTAGTTCAGCGGGACAGTTCCAAATATCAAGGGCTATCTGTACCACGAGCTTTGCTTCGTCAATATTCTTCGCTATGGCGATGGCCATGTGGGGTATACCGTCAGGCAAAGGTTGTTCGGCGTCTTTTCTTTCTTGCTCTGCTTGTACTCTCCGAAGGACTTCTCTGTAGATGTTAGCATCCCTATTGTCGTCTTCAATCTCAACGAAGTTAGTAACACGTATTATTCTCTTTCGGCGTGCTTCGTTAAGTGGCAGGTGATATATGATGCTCCCTTCTCCCTCTTCTATAACACGCACACGGTCACCTCTGAAAGGTGTAGCAGTAAAAAAGACCACCATTGCATGGTACTGAAAGTGGTTCACGATTCGACGCCATGTTGTAGCTGGGTGATGATGCGCTTCATCGACGATGACAAGTCGGAATAGGTCTTTAGGTAAAGTACGTTCCCAATCTATCCCTAGAAACTTCTGTGCGTTAGCGATCAGAATTTCGTTTCCTTTTAATATGTTGGGTTGCTTGACCTCCAATGTTTCCTCGATCTTCTTTCCTACTGGAAGAACATCTCGGGCATTCTCTTCGGGCACTATCCCTCTCCGCAGCAGAAAATTATCCTCCTGTTCTCCTTCCTGCACCCGCAACAAAGATCCCTCCAGTTGCTTTGCAATCGCCAGATCTGGCGCAATAACCAGCACGGGCTTATCAAATGGATGAAGTGGACTCCCCTCCGGAGAAACACCAATCTTGGTGGGCCGAGTTAACCCAGTTTTCCCTAAAAAGTATGGTAGACAACTTATCACACCGCTTTTGCCAGATCCTGTCGGCATGGAAATTATAGCAGTATGCCCCAGAGGGTTGCGGTGGAAAAAATTTTCGAGACTTTGAAGAGCTTCAACCTGAGGAGGAAGAAGCTTCCCATGTGACTCTCTTTCCATATCAAAACTGTAAAAGTTGAATTTGTCCAGACGAACGCCAAACTTCATTTTGATAGACCTGAGGATATGTTTAACTTCACAGGGTGTTCTCTAGAAGGCAAATGAAAAGCGGAAGATACCGAAGAGATCGTGAACGCTATTTCCATGCGGTTGTGGGAGAATACTCCACATTTACGTCATTCACCGTATAAGGGCACTGAAATGCGCAAAATATGCCACGTGGTATTACGCTGTCCACCGGATAAATCTTTATTTGGTGAATACTAAGTAGCGCCGCACTACGTTTTGAAAACACTTATCCGCTGGATAGGAATTTATACGTTGGATAGCGCCAGGCCTGGGATAACACTAGATGCCCTTTGAACAACTGGGCCAAGCCTGAGTAAAAAATTATTCTGCATGTTCATTGCTCATTCATGTCAGGACTGATATCATGTCAGGACTGATATATTGTCAGAAGGTCGCAGTGGTCGATTTGGCCAAAGAGGCAGATGTTTTTGGAGGAGAATCTACGTGAAAATAGATATGTTATTTGATTGCAATGGAGTTTAATTTCGTTGTATTAAAGTTATAGGTAACACCAAGACTAACATCCTGATCAGTGAACCATTCCGTGGACTATTGGTCTTACAATTTAGGGAAAGAGGAAAGGCTCCCAAATGGACGCGAGGCGGCCGCGATCTCCTCTACTTGAACAATATGACGTAGATGCGAAACTAATTGAAATTCTAAGAAACTTGCTATTGTTGCTTGTCGTGCTTGTCGAAGAGATATTGCTTGATCTCGTCAAAATTTGGATTGCTTCCAATAGCTGTATTTCGACTGTTTCGATATTTAAGTGCTTATTTGAAATATAAGGAAAAAATCAGTTGCAATCCTTACTTGAAATCAGCTATAAAGATATCATCAAATATTTCCCACATGACAAGCTATATTTATTTCAGTATAGGACGACAGGTGGGTTCATCAAGACTCCACTGATCCAGAAACCGAAGAAAATGCGAGTAATAATAAAACAACGCCAACCGCGGTTTGTTTTTAATAATAATAATAAAGGTCTTTATTAAGAATTGTGCAAACAGACGTGCTACAATTAACATGAATAACATGAATAAAATGAATAAGGAAAAAGAAAAGGTATTAATTACTATTGAAAAGACATCTATTAATAAAAACTGATTTAAAACGGCTTGTCTGGACCTTAGGCAAAATATAATTATGCGACCTAGTTCTCAACTGCCGTGTTCTCTGGGGAGGTAAGAGATCGCTCAACGCAGTGTTGGTGGAAGAGATCCTTTGCCATAATTTCTTATCTCTATTACAACGGATATCCAAGATACTGTGTTGCTTTAAGCAGTAACCCAGCTTATAACACCTGGCAAAGAGCTTATCAATTCTACTTAAATATTTACTATAAAAAGCACACCCCCAGACCTCACTAGCATATGTATTAGCATATTTTGCATCTGTGTATGGGGCAGATTAAATGTTATTACTAAATACTGCATCTTCAAAAGTTTTCCTCTCTTGAATAGTACGTGGATTACTGTCTAAAACAATTTTGGAGAACTTGGGAATCTTTTCACCGCAAAAAGTTCATATTGTCCATTCATCAAACTGTGTAAACATAACTGGGATCTAATTTTCATCTTAATACTAATCCCTTGAGAAGCATGGCCACCACTTTAACTAACCTCCTCTTACTCCTTTGTCGTCCATCTACTGACCCATCAAAGCATTATGTGATTGGTCAATCTACTTCCCAAGCTTATGTTTTATCTGGCTCTAAAATCGAATCTCACAAGAGATGTCAAGAGCTATTGATAAGTGAATTTACATTTGGAAATACACCCGCAATATTAGTGGACGAAACAAGATTTTTCCGGTTCTAGTTTTCTGCATTTAGGAAATTTGAGACAATTATTATCTTACTGAGACGATAACTATTATTCAAAGCATGTAATAAACGCACCGAAATTAAATTTTGATGCGCAGCAGAAGTGAAGGAGCTTAAGAAAAAGTTAACTAAACTTTCTCAAACTAATTGTGAAGAAACCAAAGTTCCTAATTTCTTTGCGTTAAGGAAACAGTAGCTTTGAAGCAGAAAGGGCATTTCGTCCAAGAATTTACCTGAAAACTGCATTAACTCATTCAAGGACCATATCCCCAACACGCCTGGACTTTCTGAGGGCTAATTAACATAAAAGGAGAAAGCGAAGGGACTTATACTGAGCACTTTTTAGATAGGGCTAGCACGGCATGCTGGTTTTCACAGGGTGCTGCCGGCTTCTGAAGTTAAATTTGCTAACTAATATGAATCCCAAGCAATGGAGAGATAAGAAATTGCCCGCAAAACTAAAAGACATTGTAGTTTAATGTTACCATTAATTTGCTTGTTAACGAAGCGCTCGTTCTTTCTCTTCTTTTCACTGTTTCTTATATGGATACTGCTTCCTATGGAGGCCATAGTGGTATACTGTTGATTGAGTGAGTGATTGTAACAAGTCATTACAGAGTCTGCCGAGTTTTGACCGATATTCCTCGCTCTCGGCATTTGTTTGTTTTGGAACATCTTCGGTCGTTCAACGCTTGGTAACGATTTCTTTGGATCGCTTCGAATGTTACTCGGAATTAGCTCCTGATGATGAACATCCCACGATGGCGCTTGAATACACACTTCAAAACACGAGAAAAATGAACCCAGTCTCTCGCGTGTGAATAAGACGCCTGTAACGACCTTCCTGCCATCTTTGAACCAAGATTAACATCCAAACTAAGGCATATCTTCATTCTCCGTTTTTTCAGCTCCTCCCCTAATAGGCGAGGTAACGTTATGCGAAATGAATGCCGGATTGATAACTGAAGATTACAGCACCGCTGAGTTGTCAAAATATGTACCTGCCACACAGGTAGAGTTCGTTTCAAATGTCTTTTACCGAGAAAAAACTACCATGTATTAGTATGAACATTTTGAGACCGTAAATCATATTATCATGACATAGCTTTATATCCAGCGGGGTCAAAATCTAAAAATGAAATAATAAAAGTGCTGATTAGGCGATTTGTGTAACCTTAGCAAAGAAACGAATCCAAAGTAACCGCATGCATCAGTTTTGACCAAAGTATACAGTATTTCAATCTGTAACTGTACATTATGTTTAGAATTAAAAAAGGTGTTTAATTTTAAAAAAGAATTAGAAAATAGAATTAAAAAAGGTTTAATAAACCTACAGACAATGCGAGTCTGTAGGTTTGTAATACACACTAGTGCATAAACCGTTGCCTTCAATTGAAACTTTGATGTCTAAAAAGGATAAAGAATTGTCAGAAATTTTCCAGGTGTATTTCAGAGCCGGGTGCAAAGAATTGAAGCGGTTATCGCATAATTACTTGTTATATTCGTCTTCGCATCCATCTCACGTTAAGAATTCCATTCCTTTTTCTCAGTTTCTAAGACTTCGTCGTTTATGTAGTGATGACTCTGATTTCCACCACAAATCAGAGTCAATGTGCCAGTTTTTCGATAAACGTGGTTACCCTGTTTCTGTCGTTCAAGCGGGTTACTACCGCGCCCAACTTATTGATCGACATTCAGCACTACAAACGTCGCATAAGGAAGATTCCGACCGCACTCCATTCACTCTCACGTTTCACCCTCACAACCACTCAGTTAAATCCATCATTCTTTTAAACTTTAAATTACTTCAAAATGATCCAGAGACAAGCACTCTCCCCTTCGCAGCCTCCGCTCATTTCATTCCAACCCGACAGAAACATAGGCAATTTTTTGGTCAGAAGTTCTTTTCAGACTAATGACCAAACAGACACTTTTAAATGCGCTCGTGCACGATGCAAAACGTGTCCTTTCATTCACAGCTCTGATAAAATATCGGGACCTAGCTAAACGATCCATTAAGATCACCGATCACTTCACGTGCACCTCCGCCGGTGTAATCTATGGCAAAACTTGCACTTATTGCAAAAAGATATACATCGGCTAAACAGGCAGAAGACCAGGTGACAGATTCCGAGAACACCTTCGAGACGTAGAAAGAAATGACAAGGACACATCGAAACCAGTCGCTAGACATTTTAATTTACCTAATCATTCTAAGCAACATATGGCAATCTGTGGTCTTTCCGTACACTTAAGTAGCACTGAAAGCCGTAAAACTCTTGAACAAAAGCTCATCTTTCAAAACTGCAGTCTAAATCTTACAGGGATCAACGAACGCTTTTCATTCCACTAATTTATTCGTGTTTTTCTCGTTGCCATGTTCCCACCAATAACGTAGCTCCATTTTCTGCCTTTAAAAGCACACACAACCCACAATTCCTCTATTCGCTCCGGCGAAGGGCTAACGCTCGAAACGTCAGCTTTTGTAATCGTTACGGTGACCAATTTACCATTTAAACTTTGTTGATATATCTAAATTATTTTGTTACCCCCACCGACGCAGCCACAAACAGTTTCTTTAGAAACTATCAGCCTTTATTCATTTGTGTTTAATTTAAGTTAAGTGGTGATAGAAACAGGTTTACAGCCTTGTATTCTTGTATCCCTACTACAGTCAAATCTGTATTAAGCAGTCATCCATGGGGGGTGGAAGGGTGACCACTTTATACAGGTTGAGTGCTAAATACAGGTTTCACAGAATAGGGGTACTGTAAAAAATGATGACAAACATCATTTATGCCATAAGTGACCATGAAATGTACAAAAACTTGCTAAAAATGTTGTTAACATCTGTTTTGTGGCAGATAAGCGTGGATGTAATTGTACTTGAAAGATTATTCCTAGTTTTGTTTGAGTGCTTCTGCACTTAGTGACCGTTCAATACAGGTGGAGGACAATACAAACATGGTGTTGGAACTCTGTCAAGGGTGACCACAACTGCTTATTAGCAGTGTCGACTGTTTGTTAGAGGTGAAAAGTACAGTGAAATTTTGGTACTTTTGTACCCAAATTTGGTCAATTCAAACCTAGTTTGAGATACTTTGTATCTGAATCGCAAGTCATCCAAAATACCTTGTACAGGGGCATGAACATGTGTTGATTGTCGCAAATGACAAGTTAGCGTAGTCAAGGGAGAAAGGTACAAGCAAAATTCTGTCAAGAGATTTACACATAACTTCCCCCTTTAATATCCATACGTTATCCAGCAAACAGGTTATGAGAATATTCAAACTTAGCAGGCAGAAGTTGTTACCTTGATCTAGCATTAAATATTTGTAACTAATTTACAAAGAAATGTGTAGCAGGTGTAGGGAAGAATTGACAATCAGATCTTGGGAGTTGAAGGGTTAATTAGGACTTTCCAAATAAAAACACCATTTTGCTTAACTGTGGGAACAAAACAACCGGTAACCAGTATTCCCCTTTGGAATTGGTTCAACGTTTATTAATTCACTTATTATAATTTTTCTTTTTTCTTTTTGAGGGGGGGGGGGGGGGAAGTGAGGTGGTCCAGCAAGTAACGCCACTATTTTTTCGTTTAATTTGGAACATTTTGGCAGGCAGTTGCATATAACTTGCTTAAAATCAGACTACATGGGGATGGGTAGGACTTAAATCCAAAATGTCAGCAAGCAGTCATAAAAACGTTTAGAAATGTGGTTTATTTCACTTACAATTTAGTTGGTTTCACTTTCTAGACCCATAATTGAAGGCTTGATCAGTTGTCAACTATATATAAGTTTTACTTTAAAAGGTTACACAGTCATCCACCTTCCATGGTAAAGAAAACAGAACTAATTGTTACAACTAACCGTCAATTTTTAAGTTTGACTTCTAATTTGATTCTGACGACTCAAACTGGAACTGAAAAAATAGTCTTTCAATATAGTTAATTCTACAAAAACAATTATAAGAACAGAATCCATTTGTTAAGTGGAAACAATGCTCTTTCTGTTTCTGAGATGTAAACGGGTCTAAAGAACCTTGTTCTGTGGTATACGTCTCTTTTTCAAAGGCGTCGTAGTTTTTCGCTTGTTTATATTCTCTGTGGGTACTAATGTGACCCCCCCTTTGAAAATCCTGGCTACGCCCCTGGTTGTTCCTTTGTTTACAGTTTTCCAATCACAACCGCAACTGCCAAGAATAACTCTCTGTTTTCTTTATCGCAAAAAACCTAGCCACCAGTTTATAATATACGGGTTAAGTGGTATTGTCTCATCCAATAGCCACCCCACTGAACTAATATCTCAGTTTGTTGACCACTACCTTCAACCACTCGTTCACAAACTACCATCTTATATCAAAGACACCAATGACTTCCTCAACAAACTGTTTTACATTGGTAATTTGCCCCCTAATTCTTTACTAGTTACACTTGATGTTTCATCCCTCTACACCAATATCCCACATAACGAAGGTATTAATGCCTGTGACCATTTTCTGTGTACCTCCTCCAATACCCCTATTCCTGCCGTCACACTTTGTGATCTCATTCGTATGGTTCTTACCATGAACAATTTTACTTTTAATAATGCTCATTAGCTCCAAGTTCACGGCACAGCCATGGGTACCAAAATGACCCCTTCTTTCGCTAGCCTTTTTCTGGGTCTTTTCGAAGGTAACGCTTTGAAAAATGCCCCATGTAAACCCCACACTTGGTTTAAATACATCGACGATATCTTTATGGTCTGGACCGAAGGTTTAGATAACCTAAAACTTTTCGTCGATTGTCTTAACAATATCCACCCCACCATCAAATTCACCAGCTCACACTCTTCCACTAATGTGGCTTTCCTTGACGTAAGTGTCTCTTTAACCACCGACGGTAATATCTCCACTAACCTCTACACCAAACCCACAGACAAACATATGTATCTATTGCACTCTTCTTGCCATCCATTACATACCAAAAAAAGCCATTCCGTTCAGTCTAAAGCGCTCCGCCTACGACGTATCTGTTCTACAGATAAAGCTTTTGAGACTCGCGCCGCTGAACTTACCTCATACCTTCTCAAACGAGGTTACAACCATAAATTCGTCACCAAACAAATACAACGCGCCGCTGACATCTCCCGCACATTCACCTTACAAACTAAAGACGTAAAAAAACCTAACCGTATTCCATTTATAGCTACTCTTAATCCGTCGCTTCCTCACATCTCCAACATCATCAAAAAACACTGGCATCTACTGCAGTCTTCTAACCTCTGCAAAAAAGCTTTTCCTCAACTGCCAGTTGTCGCCTTCAGTCGCTCCCCCAACCTTCGCGACACATTAGTAACAGCCAAACTCCCCTCTAATTCTACCACTTCCCATTCTTAACTCCCCCCCCCCCCGGCTCTTTCCGTTGTGGTAGAAACTGCGTTACTTGCCCCTACATCTCTGACGGTCTTACTAACTATACCTTTTTTTCTACCGGCGAAACACGTCCCATTAAATCTCACTTGACCTGTGACACTAAAAACCTTATCTCCTTAATTCAGTGTAACCGCTGTTACTTACAATACATAGGAGAAACTAAACGACGTTTAAAAGACCGTTTTAATGAACACCGCCGTACCATTGATAAACCTAACTCTAAATCTAAACCTACTACAGCGGCAGAACTACTCATTTCCTCTCCTAACCACTCTGCTCACGACATGGAGCTAATCACCATCGAAAAAGTGTTTTCCAAGAGAGACTCGATACGTAAGGCCAGGGAAGCTTTTTTAATTTCAAGAGGCAACACTATTTATCCAGATGGCCTTAACGCTCGCGAGGAAATGTATTAGTTTCTAGTTATTTATCCAATTTACCTTACTTACTCACTATTTCTATTTTTATTGTTATCTCATTGTCAATCAAATTAGTTTTACATATTTCCGCTGTTACATCATACAGCTATCTATGAAGCATCACCCCAATTCTCTGTTAATTCCCACTGCACCTGATGAAGGCTGGTTTGGCCAGCCGAAATATAGTGCTCCGTCTTAAAATTTACTTATCTACGTTGTATCGGTCTTGCCTCTATTTTTACATTTCATATTCGTTATTTTGGGCCGATCAGATCATCGCTGATCCAACTTACAAGAGTAGGAGTATCGTCCACGGTTGCCTTCTGAACATTTCACAGTTAAGTGGTAGACTCTTGAGTTTCTCAGCAAGGTGTTGGTGGCTTACAGAATCGAAGGCCTTTTTAAAATCCATAGCGAACATCAGCACTGCCATACACTTGGGATTATCTACAAACTTGCAGATCTTATTCTGGATAAGCCGTAGAGCATATAAGATGTCATGAAATATTTCCCACACGACAACTGAAGCTACATTTAGGTAATTTGGTCATATCAACTAAGTTGACATTGTAAATTGGCCACCATAAAGGGTTAAAAAGCTAACGTTTCGAGCGTTAGCCCTTTCGCCCTGACGAAGGGCTAACGCTCGAAGCGTCAGCTTTTTATAGGATGGTTTTCATTAACGACGGAGTCGGAGTCGTAGTCGGAGTGGTAAGAGCGCTTATGATCTAATGAAAATCGAAAAATGGAGTCGTAAGCGGAGTCGTAAGCTCGACGGAATCGGAGTAGGAAGAATCAGAACGTTCCCATTTTCTTCCGATTCCGCTTATGACTCCTTCGCTTACGATCTAGTGAAAACTGCATTGTCGGAGTCGGAAGCGGAAGCGGAAGAATAAATCAATCATAATGCTCGGTTACAGGCCCGCGGAAGTACAAATTTTGGCGCCAAAGACAACATGGCGGACGAAGAGCAACTTTGGCTCTTATTAATCATTATTTTGCGCAGGCAGAGACAATGCAGAATTAATATCGTTCGAAAAAGAAAGCAATTTTGCGTTCGTGATATCTATCGACGTCTAGCAGCCTTGGAAGAGTATGCTAACCTCGTCAGCGAACTACGACTTGGTGATCGTGAATCGTACTTTCGGTAGGTTCAGTTCGAGTATTTTAACTTTTAGTTTCGTAATTTTTACCGTCAAGCTCACACGTTTAAATTTGTTACGGCTATTTGTGCATTTTGGAAAGATGGAATCGAGGATTGTGATTGGTTTATTCTTCCGCTTCCGCTTCCGACTCCGACAATGCAGTTTTCACTAGATCGTAAGCGGCGGAGTTATCGGCAGAATCGGTGTTCTGCTTCCGACTCCGTCAGTTTGATTTTCACTAGATCGTATCGCTCCACACTTCTGATTACGTCTCCGACTGCGACTCCGTCGCAAGTGAAAACCAGCCTTAACTCTTTACGGTGGCTAATTTACAATTTCAACGTAATTGATATAACCAAATTACCTTGTTAAACACACCGACGCAGCACCACAGTCTCTTTAGAAACTTACCCCCTTTATACATGAAGTTATATTTAGTTCAGTAATGGACGACAGGGCCGGGTCAGCATGAGTCCACTGATCCAGAGACCGAAAAAAATGCAAGTAATGATGATAAAACAACTCTAACCGCAGTGTCCGTTTTAGCATCTTTGTGTAGGGCTGATTAAATATTGTTTCTAAAAGTTTTCCCTTTGCTTGAAAAGAAGGTATTACTATGTCTTAAACATTTTGGGAGAACTTTGGAATCTTTTCACAACAAGAAGTTCATCTTGTCCGTTCATCAAACTGTGTCAACTGGGATCTAATTTGATCTTAATACCAGTCTCTCAAGAAGCATGGCTACCACTTTAACCTCCTCTTATTCGCCTATCGTGCAGGTACGAAAGTATCAAAGCATTGTTTAATTGGTCAATCCCTTTCCCATGCTTATGTTTGATCTGGCTCTGAAATCGAGTCTCGCTGATATGTCACGAGCTATTGACAAGCAGGTTGACAAGTGAATGTACATTTGGAAATAAACCCGCAGTATTAGTGGAGGAAACAAGATTTCTCTGGTTCCAGTTAAAACAAACAAGCAAACAAACTTTATTAATGTTTTTACATTTAAAAGAAGAACACGTACAACTCGCCTGTAGCGGCGAGTTGTGCAGGGAGATAAAGAAAAAGAAGAGAATAACTCAATTTGAAAGCTTCAGATAACATACTATGAGCAATAACAATAGCAAATAAATGTTTTCAACATTTAAGAAATTTGAGACAATTATTATCCTAATAAACTGAATAGTCGCGCCGAAATTAAATTTTTACGCACAGCAGAAGTGAAGGAGCTTAAGAAAAAGTCAACCAAATTTTCTTTAACTAATTGTGAAGAAAGCAATTTTCCCATTTTCTTGGCGTCAAGGAAACAGTACCAATGAACCAGAAAGAGCATTTCGTTCAAGAATTCTCCCCAAGGACCATATCTGCCATATCCCCATCACACCTTCTGGACCTTCTGAGGACTAATTTAAATAAAGAAGAAAGCGACGGGACGTACGCTAAGCACTTCTTAGATAGAGGTAGCACGGAATGCTGGTTTCGACAGTGTGCTGCTCTTCTGAAGTTAAACTTATTAAATAATTAAAATGAACCCCAAGCAATGGAGAGATAAGAAATTACCTGCAAAATTAAGGGCCTGATTACATGAGCCGAGCTGGCCCGGTTAGCCGAGCTGATTTCTTTTGTTTGCACGCTTTGGCGAACACCAAAACAAAAGAAATCAGCCCGGCTAACAGGGCCATCCCGGGTCATGTAATCAGGCCCTAAAATACATTCTAATTTAATGTTACCATTAATTTGCTTGTTAATGAAGCGCTCGTTCTTTCTCTTCTATTCACTGTTTCTTATATGGTCCTGCTTCCCATAGAGACGAAGCCATAGTTTTGCCCTGTTTATTGAGTCCCAGCACACGAAACAAAAAAGTTTGCCGAGTTTTACCCGATATTCCTCGCTCTCGGCATTTGTTTGTTTTGGAACATCTTCAGTCGTTCAACGCTCGGTAACGATTCCTTCGGATCGCTTCGAATGTTACTCGGAATTGGCTCGTGATGATGAACATCCCACGATGGCGCTTGATTAAAAATGAACCCAGTCTCTCCCGTCCTATTAGAACGCCTGTCAATAAAAACCTTCCCGCCATCTTTGAATTGCGGAACTGAGACTGACATCTAAACTAAAACATGTCTTCATTATCCGTTTTTCCAGCTCCTGCCCCAATAGGCGAGGTAACGTTATGCGAAATGAATGCCAGGTTGATAGCCGAGGATTACAGCTCTGCCGAGTTGTCAAAATATGTGCCCGCCACACAGGTAGAGTTCGTTTCATATATCTTTTATTGAGATACATACATACATACGTACGTGGTTTATTTGTTTAAGCAGGTCATGAATAAAAGGCAGCATAAAGCTGATGCGGACCTGCATAAAACTACCATGTACTAGTATGAACACTTTTAGACCGTAAACCATATCACTATGACATGGCGTTACATCCAACGGGGTCAGAATCTAATAATGAAATAATAGTAGCACTGATTGGACCATTTGTGTAACCTTAGCAAAGAAACGAAACCAAAGTAACCGTATGCATCAGTTTTGACCAAAGTATACATTATTTCAATCTGTAACTGTACATTATATTTAGAATAAAAGAGGTTTTTAATATTTTGCAAGGGTATCAAATTTATGTCGCTGATCTTTGGGAATATCATTTTAGAGGGCATCTGTGAAAGTGCATTGATCTTGAAAAAATGCATTTTAAAGTTGCTAGAAAAGGACAGAAATGTGTGTATAGAGTAATCTTTGCAAATTTGTTCAGATAAGGGTGTTGAAGCTTTGAATTTATTAGTTCATAATAAGTATAAAAATGTCAGGGCCCATGACAGACATTTGATTGTAGTTAATGTCAGGGGGGGGGGGGGGTTGGGAATTGAACCTTACCTGGCTGGGGTGGGGAATTTGAACCAAAAGTGTCAAGTCTTTCCAGCAGAGTGCAGGTGTTTTATCTTTTAATTTGCAAGTTTGTGGCTCGGAAGTAAAGGTCTAGGTTTTAAAGCTTGGTTGATCTTCAAAAGTTCAAATGTCTGGGGGATTACCCGGAGGTGGGGATGTAAAAGCTTTGAATTGATTGATGCATAAGATCATAAGGTCCATACAATTCAAATCATTTTGGATCTTGAGATTAAATTTTTGAAATTTTAGAAACCCTTCATGATTCCAGCTAGAGAGATAGGAAAAATAACTTTCTGTGTTTCATCAGGGGATCAAGTATCCTTCAATCAATGGAAATAAAGAGAGATCAAAGACAGGAAATAACTTGTCCAGTTCTATGGATCAAGATTGGGGATCACTTGTGAAGAGAGAGGAAAGTATTTCTAAAAAGCTTCTTAAGGTTTGGTAAGTACTAGCATGATGTTTTAAAACATTTTTACAGCATACCACAAAAAAAAAACTTTGGCAAAAAAGAAAATGAAAAATATTTCCTTAAACATAAATTGTTCTATAAAGGTGACTGCCTTCCTGCAGTTTCAGAAGAATGTTTGCTTCTTTGAACAGATGTCCATTGGTGGGCATCTCTTAGTACTGGTGAGGGGTTTGTGAATCCATTCTGAGGTTTGTATGGAATTGGTTCCAAAGATTAGGGATTGTAATCTACTTTAGTCAATTAACAGTAACCATTACACTTACATATTTGCTATGATGTTGCACTCATGCTTGATCCCATCCCACTTGCATAGTGCACATAACATGATAATGTAAAAACAAATTGGATTCCATAACAGTCTATAGAATTACATCCAAGCATATTTAATGAAACAACAAGGAAAAAAGGTGAAGTCTGTTTACAAGCCAAGTGGTCCATCAGGCTGGTGCTTAACTTTGGTTTCTGTAGCTTGAAGCAATTAGGAGTATTTCTACTTCCCCTAGGATGGGATGCTAGTCCATCACTGGGTTACCCCCCTGAGCATTTAAATACCTGGGTGACGAGAGGCACTGTGATAGTGTTCTTACCAAAGAACACAACACAATGTCCCCAGCCAGGGCTTGAACCCGCACCACTTGATTGGGAGTCGACCGCGCTAACCATGAGGCCACTGTGCCCAGTGTAACAAGGAGGCTGTTGTATTATAATGTTTTAATTGCTATTTATTTGATGATGACATTATGGATAAAATATACTGTACTTTGATTTGAGCTCCTTAGAATTGAAATATGACCTTACAGAACTACTGTCCTTTCAATTGTTTTTGGGATTGATATTCATCTGTGGAATTTTATGCAATTAAATCAACCAGGCATTATAAAGGGATATCTGAAATGCTGCATGAGGTCAAGAAAAGCAAGGATGAAGGTACAATGTACAATCATTGAAAGTTCAGAGGAAGAAAAGGGGTTTTGTTGTAATGAGTATTTCAGGTGTTGTGTATGCTAGTCCTAAAAATGAGTTTGTTTGACAAATTGTATTTAGTTCTTATTAACCGAACTAGGTCGGTCTGTAAGGGAGAATCTTGACTGAGGTTGTCAGTACAGACCGAATGCAGTGAGGTCTGTACCAGCGATGGAGGTCAAGATTCTCCCATACAGACCGACCTAGCTCGTTTAATAAGTTGTTTATATTGCTGTGTCTTATATGCCAATTTTTTATATTCTTTGTACCTTTTTTTTCTAGACCGGTCTAGATGCCGGTCTAGATGGGAAAATCTAGACTGCTTTCAGTATTGATTTCAGCCAATCAAATTTGTGAATTCAGTAGTTCCCAGTCCTTGTGAGACACAGCCATATAATAATTATACTAGTTATAGATGTTCAATTCTGTCAAAACATTGTGATAAAAGATATAGATTTTTCTTTTGTTGGTGCACACTATTGCTATGTGTAGGACAAGTATTACTGATAATCAGCAAATTTATTCTTTTATGCAAGGAGACCTTGGGGGTGCCATTACTGCCAACATTCAGATACTTTTTTTTTTATAAAATGGTGCTTAAGATATGAAGCCAGTTATGTTTTATGCAGCCAATCATTTTATAAAATGGTGCCTTAAAAATATGGAGTGCTTTTTATGAAGCCTCTTTTATCCAGCTAATCATTTGATAAAATAATTAGCTGCATAAAATATATTTGGCTTCATGAAAAGTGCTCCATCTTTTTTAAAGTGCACCTAAACCCCAAATTTTTTTTTTCGCGTAATGAAATAAGCGTATCTTTTGGAGTATTTCTATGCAAAATGTTTTTATTTGCTCAAATCAAAATACGGAAATCGGCTGCCATCTTGCCCCACTACCGAGCTTAAAGAGGAATGGCTCTAGCAGGTAATGTGACGTCAAATTGAGAACACGAAAGTCTGCATTTCACACATTTTCACTTGTTTGGGAAGGTTGTCGTCGATATTGTTCGAAAATATGCCAACTAAGTGTATTGTAGAAGGATGTAGCGACATGCGAAATTTGTAAGAAGGTATCGCGCTTCATACATTCCTCATACAACACACCTAGTCGGCATATTTCGGACAATATCGACGACAACCTTCCCAAACAAGTGAAAATGTGCGAAATGCAGACTTTCGTGTTCTCGATTTGACGTCACATACCCGCTAGAGCCATTCCTCTTTAAACTTGGTCGTGGGGCAAGATGGCAGCTGATTTTCCGTATTTTGACTGGGCACAGAAAATTAAAGATTTGAGCAAATTAATTTTTGCACAGAAATACTCCAAAAAATAAGCTTATTTCATTAAATGAAAAAAAGTTTTGGGTTTAGGTGCACTTTAAGGCACCATTTTATAAAATGATTAGCTGCATAAAACTTAATTGGCTTCATAAAAAGTGCTCCATATTTTTTAAGGGACCATTTTATAAACTGATTAGCTGCATAACACATGATTGGCTTCATATCTTAAGCACCATTTTGTAAAAAAAAAAAAAAAACAGTAGCTGAATATTGGTGGTAATGGCACTCCATAGGAGACAACCATGATCTCCAAGTCCATTAATAACAAGTTCTTCTACAATTATGTAATTTAAGTGTTTCAGCAGGGTTCTCAAATTTATTTTAACTGCTGAAAATGAGCAAAAACATTTGGAGTAGCTGGCCCATTTTTCAGAGTAGATAGTAATTTGTGCCAGTCACTTACCTATAATTATTGACAACCTTGTTAAGTAACTATTAGTTATCAGTCTTAAAAATTTATATTCATATGAAAATTTAGTTTGATATTTTTCCTTGACAAAGTGCCATCATGGCTTTGGCATGTGAGCAATGGAACAGATGCAGTTATAAGATGGTTCTTATCACTTTATGGCTACATTTTCCCTCATTTAAATGTAAGTTTTCCAGATTTTATCATCTTTCATACATGGTCCTAGGGAAAGCAGGTTAATGTGGCTAGGAAATTAATAGATGCATGATCTGAACTGGGGAGGCAGCTGAATTTAATTATGCTTGCCTAACAAGCATGGCATCTTGCAAAGCCACATTCATAGGAATTCCAGGGCTTGCCCCTCTGGAAAATATTTGACATTCGAAACTCTCTGAGAGGTGATTTTTGGCATTCTGGGACATGTTTGTCCGGGTAATATTTTCTTAGCCAGACATTGGTGTAAGAATCAGTTGAAAAGGACAGGAGTGCTGAGACATTGGGTCTATGAATTGTAACTTCTTGGTTACATTCATTAAATCTTTGAACCAGAGTAGCATATTAGACCATGTGTGACTGTCCTCCTGGTTGCATTGTGAACTTTGCTGTAAAATACTTAAAATTTTTCTATCTTTGAATACAATTCATAAAGTAGCCAGCCCAAAATTGTTTGACAGCTGGCTTGTTTCTACCACCAAATGTCAGTCTAATGACAACCTTTGGCAAGTATCTATTTGCCAAACCTAGTTATCTATTAAAAATTTAGTAGATGTTTAATTACTACAAATTAAAACTTTTCCCATTGGTTGAGTTAAGGCCTGTAGTACTGTAGATGTTCATGTTTTCACAATAGAGATTTAATACCATGATTTAAATTTTTTAATTAGGCAAAAATCTTTTGAAAAATCTCCTAAATTTCCCTTTATTTGTTTTCAGCTATCCAGAGAAGAAATGATCAATGTCTTTTCATGTGTGTCTTCTTGGTAAAACGTTAGATTCATAAATAAAGTAGGATTAGATTGAATATGTGTTGAAGGTTGAAATCAAATTTGGGTCAAAGTGATTTTTAAAGCAATGTGATTTGTAACTTTTTTTTATAAAGTGAAGTGAATGATTCGATACCTTAATAGCAGCATAGGCTGAATTGCTAAGGTCTATAGTGTTACTAAGGTTGAGATCGGACGTCAGCATTATCAAGCGCCTCTGGCAGCCACTTTAGTCCATGTAACGACCTCACCTTCTCCCCCCACACTTCCCACCCCAGGGGAGGACATCCATCACACAGTAATCTCGTGCGTGGGAAATTAATGTTTCCTACCCCAAACCCTGCAGGAGATGGGACCTCCATTTATTCGTCCTTATCCGAGAAGACTAGAATATCTATTCATTTCATTGATGTTATAGAACGGTAGCAAATTCTCCTCAGTTATTTTAAGACCATGAGTATTGGTCGGGCCGGGGCTCAAACCCTCAACCTCCCGCACAACACAATCTGGCACTCTAACCAATTGAGCTGACCAGGAGGCGCCCTTCTTCATCCTTCAATTTGAGGAAGTATGGTATTTATAGTATGAATGATTTTAATTATGATAAGTAGAAATTGATCTTGTATCACTTCTGATCAGTTAATTAATAAAAACAGGTGATTTAAAATTAGATGGAAAAATAGAGATTCTGATATAGGTTCAACCCCTACATACAGAGGGTGCCACTAGCTACCAATAGAGTAATAAATACCATATGAGCAAGCCATCACTGTGTATAACTCTCTAGTCATCCTTGTAATCTATTGATTTTATAGGAAAAACTCTTCCATCAGGGCATTCGCCTGGCACCCTCATGTTGCTAAATTTGTTGTGGCTTGGCAGGTTTGTTTGAAATGACCTGAAGGTCATATTGATTTTTAGGGGCAGTGATTGAATGTTCAACAGGATTGGTGGGGGGGGGGGGAGGGAAGGGAGGGTAGGTGTTGGTGAAGGAAGCTTCTTCATAGGTCTTACAGCATGTAATGATAATAATGACTTTCTTACTGTGTTCATTACATCTAGCAGGGGGGGGAATCCCCAATGCTTATAGGAGACACTTGACTAGAACCATCTAAAATGAATATGAAATTGAAATTATAGTAACAGATAATGTATAACATAGCCTGAGAAAAGCAGCTGTCCTTTCGCTCCCTTCGTTTCCCCGCGAAAGGGGAACGAAGGGAGCGAAAGGATGGCTGCTTTTCTCAGGCTGTGTATAACAGATTTCTGAGTGAAATTTACAAATGATAATTATACAGAAAAATCCTGCAAGAAAAATTGAAATTATGAATTGTGAAGATTGCAGCCACTGCATCCATCTGAGATGTTATTTAAATCAAGCTTAATATGTATCTGGGTCTTGAACTGCTTACATGTTGCAGTTGTCCACAATTTTGGTGGGGAATATGTCTCAACATCTCTACTGCGGTACCCAGGCCTTCTCATCCTCATTAGTACTCAAAAAATAAATTTATTAAGTCACCCATGCCACCCCATGCTTGCTTTTATTGAAAAACTACATTCTGCCAAAGGAAGGCTTTTACATTTTGGCATGCTAATTGGTGTTTTTTAAAGTCTCTTTGCATACAATTTTCTCCTAAAAGTGTCTGTATCAGTGGTACTCCTTTTTGGCTTTTTCAGTCTGTTCAGTTGCAGCATTGAACTTATTAAGTACTCTTTGATTTCTTTTTCAGGATGATTCAGTGAGAGTTTATACATTGTCAAGGTAGGATACTTCAGACCAGTTCTGTTCTAGTCTGTTACTAAGTAATAAGTAGTTGAAGTAGGGAAAGGGCGGAATCAGAATTAATTCACTCAGACCTACATACCAGGTAAAAATAAGAATAATTAACTTAAAAAAATCCTGTGCTTTGCATGTGAAGACATTTACATTGCCTTACTTTGATAGTTCACACAGAATGATAGGAAATGGTGGCAAGAGTACTTGCCTCTCACTGGTGTGGGCAGGGTTTAATTCCCAGACCTGATGTCACATTAATTTTGGGTTGAGTTTGTTGTTGGTTCTTCTCCTTGCTTGGATGATTTTTATCTAGTTCCTGTGGTTTTCCTCCCTCCACAAAAATCAACTTTCCAAACTCCAATCTGACTTGGAAACAATGGACAAGAAGAGCCACATGTGGAATGTCTATTGCTAAATTCCTATTATTATTCTCATTGTTATTATCATTAAATTTTATTACAGAATATTGTGATTGAATTTTTGCAAATTTTTGCCAGCACTGAATGCACTCATTAAAAATAAACAGTTTGCAATAATAATGCAGCCTAAGTGAATAACAATAATATGTAACTTATGAAGAATCTTAATTTGCAAGAATATCCAAGCTAAAATAATTAAGTTAACTCTTGATCTACAAAGTGAAGTTTCATTTAAATGTGTTTATCTGAGAGAACATGATAGCTTATGAATAAAAGTATTTGAATATATTTTTTGTCTTTTTTTTTCAGTGATTTGGTCCCTATATTAGAGCACAAGCAACAGAAAGCTGTCAGTTGTCTGGCGTGGAGGTAGGGCTAACTCTTTCACCTCAAAGATTTCTTTTATTTAGTAACTCTCTATATTGTCTCCCAGGCATTGCTTATAACTCAAGTTCTGAGAATTTGGTATTGAATCAAATGATAATTCCCTAATTGATATTTTTCTACATTCTCATTACTTGTCTGCTTGATATTGTATTGTTATTGTAAGGAGAAATTAATCACTGACAGTTTTGTTGTATTCTTAACACTTCTCACACACAATTGGGAGCCATGTCAAGCCTAACCATACAGCCTGACCTTTATTACGTAGCATCTGGGCTGGGGGGAATTATGTGCCGATGCAAAAGCGCATAATTTTAGCTCAAACGCATAATTTGCATAATCTTGTAAAAAGTGCATAATTTCTGCACAATTCTGGATATTTTGAAAAAAATGTGTGCTAAAAGATAAATTTTCCTACCTTCAAAACCTTTTAAAATAGTTTTTTCAAATTGTAGTGAATTTTGATGGCAAAAACTGTATTTTTAATCGAAAAGATCGTGTCAAACATGCAGGAAAACAAGTAAAATTGAACAGGCCTCTTGTCTTTTGCTGCCGGAGACCTGGGCTCTACTTGTTGACTTGCAAGCAATATGATTGGAGGAAAAAGAACCAATCAGTGCTTCCGAAAGAAAAATGGTGCCATTTTGGTAAATTTATTCCAGAAACTTTCTTTTTTGTTCTTTTCGTGTTTAAAATGGAAAGTTTTTTCAAACGAAAGAAAAAAATTACAATGTAATGGCCAAAGAGAGAGTTGAGCAATATCCTGGCAAATAATTATTAATAGTTAGGTTTTCTTAATATGGATTTACATAAAAATTTAAAATTTATGTAAAATTCAATACTTTCAATATTGTGCAACTTACATAGTTTGTACATAATTTGCTAAATTTGGCACATAATCGCAGAAAAAATGGTGCATAATTTCTCATAAAATAGTGCATAATTCCCCCAGCCCTGAAGCATCAAAATATTACAACAGAGCAAACAACAGGAAAATGCTTCCTAGATTACAGCCCACAACAAACTTGAATAAATTTACTACCAAACAACTACCACAAATTGACCCCTTGCTCACCATAGAGTCTCCAGTAGCTCAGTGGTTAGAGCATCCGACTACATCACGGATGGTCGTGGGTTCAAGTCCCATCTGGGGCTTGGATTTGTCTATTACACTAAAACAACTACCTGTCATATTAAAAGGCTTGTCCAATGAAGGCTTTACGATGGTGAGAGAAATTCTCAGAACTACATATAAATAGTGACTTTGAGGCATTTAAAACTACCCATCTTGAAGGTGGGTGGGGGAGGTCTGAGAACAACAAATGGCAAGAAGAAAACCTGTAAATTATATCCAACCATGTGATGAAACCCTCTCACACTAGCACCCAAACTCTCAGGTGTGTAAGAAAAACATTTTCCACTTCTTTCATTCTCCAGCTAGCAGAAAATGACAAGCTTTTAATTGGTTTTCTCTAAAGGCTTATATTTAGAGAGATTGAAATACCGATGTGCGTGTGTATGTGTGGTGAGAATTTTTCTGATTATTGTTTCCATGTATTTTCCTTTTAAAATCATGTTTTATTTTTTTCAATTTAGACCTCTGTCAGGATCAGGTTTGGTGGTTGGCTGTGACAGTGGTTTGTTTGTCTGGACTGTAGACCCATTATCACCCATTCTAAGGTAAACATTGCTTGAATGTAATTTTTTGAGATTATAATAATTATATCCCTCCCACTTAGAGGGGGCACATTGATTGTTTATTACTTGACTATTTGAATGTAAACAAATCTGTTTGCAATTTTAGGAAATTGTTCCACCAAGCAAAGTAATGAATTTGGATTTTTTTTTCCTTGTGTAGACTTGGAGGTAGCTCTGTGCGTCATCTGTCCTATCCAGGCCACAGCCCAGTTACAACTGTCTCATGGAGTCCCAGTGGACAGTTGTTGGTGTCTGGTTCTCCAGCAGACAGTAATTTAATGGTATGTGATAGCTGAAATGTCTTCTTAGGAACAATTGAAAAGTAGGAAGATGGCAACATAGTAGATGATGGTTGGCCTGTTGTGTTCCTTTAAATTGTTGAAGGGAGAAGTCAGATAATTTTTTCCCAAGAATTATCAAATTTACAACTTACAGAAAACAGTTGATCCTTGTAGAACACAACTGTAAATGGTAGAATGTAAAGGGGTTCCAATTTATAGATTGTTTTTGCATTGGCAAAAGTCAAGTTTTCAAGTTTTTGTGTTCTGTAATATAATTATTTCTCTTGTGAAAATTTCCAGGTGTGGGACGTGGCTCTGGAGACAGCCACACCCTTATATAGAGCAGGAGGGGGCGTATCACTCACATCATGGTCACCAGATGAGAGGAATGTATTTACTGCTACACCCTCCAGCTTGTTCAGGTTAGACTGTTTGCCAAAATATAACAATAAAAATTGACATGTCTGGTCATCTTGGAAAAAAAAAAACTGTTATAGTTATCAAAGCAATCATTCAGCTCATTACATCAAGCCCAGATACAAGTTTTCCCTGCTTGATTGTGGTGACTAAATGCATTACTTTTTTCTGGCAGTTGTAGATTCCAATATGATGCTTCTTTTAGGTATAAATTAAACTTTCATCTCTTGAGCTTCGAAGAATAACATTGACTGCTTGTGATTAATATTTGAACTGATGTTCAGTCAAGACATGTAAGTGTTTACTGGTGGTTTTCTTTCCAATAGAGTGTGGGAGACTCAGACTTGGACATGTGAAAAGTGGTCTAATTTAGCAGGTGCCTGTCAGGTAAATATATTTAACCTGTAGTGGTCAAAAATGTATTTAATTCAAGCTCTTTGCAACTTAGGATCTCTTGAGCATTGGGGAATAAAAAATAACCTTTTAAATAATTGGATACATACAACATTGTTAGTCTTAACCTTTTGACACCTCAGAGTGATTTACATCTCATTTCTCCTAACACTGTTACTCCAACAGAGCTGAAAAATGTATTCATACATGCTAGGTTTTGGCACAGAAAACGGATTTTGAGTAGTTCGCATTGTTGACTTTCTATTCTGTTGCTTTGAGGCATTGTTTTCCTTGCTGCTTTTCTTTTGCGGAACAACTTCCAGAAACTTTGTACACCCCCTGTATATTTTCATAAATTAATTTTCTCCTTAAAAACTTTGGAAATAGGGAAATGTCTTTGACAACAACAAAATGCCATGGTTTTAAATGCTAGCTCCTCATTATATTTTCAAATTAATTTCTTCATATGCTTGAGCCTGCATTGCTGACCACATACCTTTGACATTATTCAGCTCTGTCTATCACCACTGAAGCACATAGTAAGGTTATGAGAATAAAAGAAATGTTGAATTAAAGGAATGTTAAATTGTTATCAGCTTTAGCTTCTTGTGGTTTTCAAACAAATTCTCCTTGTCAGCACCGTAGGAAATGTATAGAGAACAGTATGGAGAATATGCAAACTGATATTAGGGTGTAAACAATTTGTGACAACTAACTGTCTTTAGTATAATTTCAGAGCTGAGCAAAGAGTTTCCAGCGATCTGATTGGTCGAGCGGTTCCTTATATGAAGCTATATAAACCGCTCTACGCGGTTTATATAAAATGTTAAAATAAAATGTTAATAAATGTTACTAAAATGTTATGATTTTAGAAATTTCTCTGTTATTCAGCTCTGAAATTATACTAAAACAACTATTCGCCTCAGGTTCAGTAAATATTGTCGAATAATCCCCTCGACTTCGTATTGGGGATTATTCGACAATATTCACCTCGCCTTTGGCGAATAATTGTTAAATAGTGTTGCATGATTACGTGGATAAGGGTAGTCCTGAAAAAAACTAAGCTAAAAAACTGAGTGTTGTTAAACCAAAACTAAAGTAATCAAAAAGTGTAAAGGAAAATTGGGCTTCAATCACTGGAAGGGTGTTTGGTTTTGAGTTTTGAGAATAATGGCTAGTTTTCTTGACTAATCACAAAGAAAAAAAAGTAAAATAAATGCAACCTTTGATTGCAGTTTTTGATAATCAATTGGAATTTCTGTGGCCATATAATTTCTGTAGTCTATACTTAGTTATGGTTAAATCTTTTTAAATGTGATTCCCTATCTCAATTTTTTTTTTGTATAATTATTTTGTATTTGCAGAGATCGACACTAACTTTTCAACTTACTAGCCAAGTGGCTAGTGACATCTTAGATGTTATGACAATTTTAGTTTGTTTACTAGCCAAACTGGCCTGTAGAAATGGAAAACCACTAGCCAAAACTGAATTTCTACTAGTCTGTGGCTAGTTGGCTACTGTTAGTGTTGAGCCCTGATTTACCTCTTTCTTTATGGCTTTGAATTGAGAAATTGGTAGACAAACTGTGCGTTAGTGTTAAGAAGATGAAATGCTTAGGGAAATAATCACTTGACTGTGTGTATGATCATCTTTTTTAGGCAGCATGTTGGAGTCCTGATGGGAAGATTCTTGTGTTTGCTGTGGCAGATGAACCTGCTCTTTATTCACTTCAGTTTCAGAATATTGGTAAGTAATGGCATTACTTCATTACTTGGAAATTGTACTCACTACCACTGTAATTGGCGTCCAGAAAAGAAGAATTGTAATGTCTGAATACATTTTGTGTCCTGTAGCTTATGTTTAATCTTCTACCATATTTTGTTGACCAGTTGTTTCAAATTAAGATGCGAAAAATGCCAGTGGTTTACTGGTGTTTTAATCTTCAATGTGATTAGTCATTGATCGTCTTAGTTTAACAGTAAAAAGTCAGCAAATTGAAGGAAATACTGTGCCGGACATCTAACTTACGGTGATGACCATGGTTGTTAAACTTAAAAAAAACTTACAGCTCTATTTATATGACAGCACATAAAGAGAAATTTTCAATATCTGATCCAGATGACGGGCGCCATAATGCAACTGTGGCAAAAGGTGCGCGTCTGGCTGTGCGATGCGCGGATTTGACGCCGCACACTTGGGAGGATGCTGATGGCTCAGTAACTTTAGGTGGCTGTGTGCGTTCCATGGCTTGGGACCCATTTGGTGAAAGACTGGCTATTATATTTAAAGGTACACAGGTGTTTCAAGGAAGGTTGTCGAAAAAATTATTGTAAGTGCAGGTGACAACTCGAAAGGTATCGTGAGTAGTTTTCAGGTCATGGTTCCTTGACCTCAGGATTTAAGGAAAATCTGTAAAACGTCACGGTAAGGACAGTGCTAGCAGGTTTGATACCAGATACCCAGGTTACCTTTCGAGACTGTTCGCTTTTACTTTTGTCCTTTTTAGCGACAACCTTTCTCGAAACAATGTAATATGGGTTTTATCAACTGAGCTGATAATGTAAATTGGCCACCGTAAATAATTTCAAAGCTGACGTCTCGAACGTTAGCCCTTCGCCAGAGCTTTAAGGACGAAGGGCTAACGCTTGAAACGTCAGCTTTGAAACTACTTACTGTGGCCAATTTACTTTATCAACTCAGTTGATAAAACCCAAACTACCTTGTTAACTCCACCGACCCAGCACCACAGTTTCTTTATAAACTTACTCCTTTCTCGAAACAGCTGTATTTGCAAAGTTTGGTTGTCACGTCAGAGCCATTTTGGTAAACAATCAGCCTCAGACAGTAAAAGGCATTCTTTTCTCATCCCAAGGTCACATTGCATATGAGAACTCTCACTTCTCCGTTTACTCATTGCAAAAAAAAAAATAAAATAATAATAATAATAATAATAATAATAATGAAATAAACAGTTTTTAATGTAAAGAAACACTTAGCTAGAAGCTAGTTTACAGGTTTTTCACCAAACAACTGAAGCAAGTAATTCAAATTGAAAATAACATTATTAAGAATCCCAACTGGCCGAATGCAAACCAGTTGGCAAACGAAACATATTCTGAGTAGACAGAAAAGTACGTTACACAGCTACATAGACCTTACATTTTAGGAATCTTTTTATAAGTTTTGTTTGAAATCTGATTTGCTTTTCAGGATAGCTGTTCCCTAGTTACGTTACCCCATGTTTCAATTAGTAATTGATTTAGATGGAAATTTAATTTATTTCTCGACAGATGACAGAAAACATGCTCAAGAATTAGTTGCTGTGTTCAAAACCAGATTGAAACCATCCTTTGAAATCATGCCATGGTAAGAAGTAATCTTGGAAACATGTATCTGTGTACATGCGAATGGTTCCATTCATTTGCTCTTACAGTTGAAACCTGGTCAAGCTTCCCTGTTTGAAAAAGAAATTTGAACTGGATTGTTTTAATACTTGCCTCATTATTTTTATCAATATTGTGTTGTTCGGATAAATAATCCAAAATTTAAAGCAAACCATGATCCAAATACCGATTTTAGGTTGGATTTCGGATATGGAATTAATCATCTTCTGAGAGCGAAGCGGTATATTTTGAGAAGAGATAAAGTGACCAGTGTATACACAGGAAGCCCAAGATTGTGTAATGAGCCTCCGTAAAAATGGAAATATGTTTACGTTACGCAGTGAGAGAGATGAAAGGATTTGTATGGAAATAAATGGTTCATCGGCTTTGCCCTCTAGAGGATTTTACACTTCGCCCATTGCTCAACGTAAATGTATTTGCACATTTACATTGTACGAGGCTCATTACGCGAGTTTGGCCTACGTGTGGTCATAGTTACTATGGTGTGGTGTATGAAACTATCTGGAGAGATTTTATGAATCCTAATTTTTTAGAACTATTTGAAAAGAACTTTTCACGGTTTTATATTGTAACTGACCTTGACTTCACCCATTAATTTTTTTGTATGTACCTGTTTCGACTCTGATGGTGACGTCTGCTAAGGCTTTTGAAATGTCAGCGGACTCTACCGATAACTGTCCTTCTCAGGGCGACTTCCGCCAATAAGATTACACAAATAAATAAATAAATAAATAAGATTACACAAATCAATTGTTCTTGTTTTTTGTTGCAGTGGCTTTGTTAGGGGACCTCCTGAAACAGTTCCACAAATTATTACTTTTCAGCAAGACTTCAAGAAGGGAGCTCTTCTGACTGTTGTAAGTCGAGATTGTGTACGAAAAGTTTAAAAAGGGTGTAAGTTATCAGGGTGGTCCAAACATTTAGCTGAATTCATGTACAGGAGCATGTCGTAGTTTTGTTAGCATGAAGGAACCCGAGATGTTGCTATGCCGGAAACTGGTCCATTGCGCTGGCCTCTCTTACAACATTTTCTTTAACTTTCCTGACAATTTTCTAGAATCAGATTCAATTCGTTAGTGGATATAGCCTCTTTGAGAGTGAGGTTAACTCTAGAAATGACCCAGTACAGAACTAAATATCAGGGCTCTGGGTGAAGTTAACAAGTAAAGGTGACAGGACCACGAAGATGAACAAACAAACATAACCATGAGAAACACAAGACGATCGACGGACATCGGGTCCACCAGCTTTTATTGCAAATACCTTGCCCTTTCAAATAAACAATGACCATATCATTCCACAATAGAGAATGCATTTTACACGCGCAAAATTGAGTTCCCTTTTCTTTAAACTGCTGCACTATAAGTGGAAAGATATGAACATAACGCTTGAAAAAGTTCTGTGTAAGGCCAATGGACATCTACGAAATTTACGAAACTGTAGTCTGTAGACTTGGGACAATTGTATATCAATTACTTTTGGTCTGTTTGTTCTTGCAGTGTTGGTCAGATGGAAGTGTGTCATTTATTCCTCTAATGTTTTCTCCATCTTCCATCGGTTTCTTCCAAAATGGAGTGTTGAAGTCACAGTGATTGATAAATAAGCTTGTAAATAGGACTGCAGTTTTATAATTATAGTATTGATAACAGACTGTGCAGAAGGAACGTTTTTTTTTTCTGTTATAAAAACTAGGAATTAAATTAAGATACCAAAGGAAATAAATATCTCGCTGATATCTTGACCAGCATCTAATTTCTCCTGACAGTAAGACTGCTGAATCACTCATTGAGATCATGGGAACCGCCTCCCGCTTAGCTGAATTGGTTAGAGCGCCGGACTCTGTGAGAACAATCTATACATGTTCATCACCGGAGACGCAAAGCTAAGCAACACCCTATCAACAGTATAGTAGTCTTGGTATATATGTATTTTTTTCACAGTTTTTCCATCTTTCGATTATGATATGCTATATATTTTCTAACTATCTTTCCTTACCCAAAGAGAGTTTACAAAGCCCATTTCCGAATTACCCTTGGCCTCTTTTTCAAAACGAGGCCTGGTGCTCAACCATTGTTGTGAAAATGAGTTTAATTTGCAGGTGAATGAAAACTTATTATCATATGAAAGGATGAGCACCAGGACTCATTTTCAAAATGAGGCCAAGGGTAATTCGGAAATGGGCTATTGTTGGGGGTTGTTTACCACTCGCTTGGCTTTTCACGAGAAGTACTGAGACTCTGGACTCTTCTCTCTTTTTATTCTTTCCTATGACAACGTTTCGGGTCTCCTTCTTCTACTACTGCTGCTACTTTTCTTCTGCTATTTTTTTTCTACTTCTAGCAAGGAGTGCCCACGCATTAAATGCAAAAATCACAGACATGTTTGGGTTAGCTGACCGTGGGAGTTTCCACAGTGCATTCGTTGTTTTGCAAAGGGGGAAATTGGGTGGCTCGCTCCGAACTACTTGGCGAGCACTAAGGAACCAATTAAACGCCAATGAACGAGCTGCGCACGAGAATCACGCGCACAAACAAGATCTTCAGTGTGAGTAAAACTCAAGGTCAGTTTTACCAACCCAAACATGACCACCTATGAAACTAATTATTCCAAACATCGAAAGTACTTAGAACAAATTGAGAAGTCTTTCAAAGACAACCCAAAAAATTTTGGAGCTACCACAAAGTGTTTCTAGGAGGTCGGTCTGGCACAAGTCCAATCCCGTAAAAAGAGTCCCCTAACATACAACTATCACCTCAACCAAGTTCAGCTTGAGCGTGTCACCATTGAGAAAGATGTCGGGGTCACTGCCACACGTACCCTCTCTTGGGACCAACATGTTCACATTATCATCAGCAAGGCCAACAGGCTCCTTGGGCTTCTGAAACGCACATCCCCACTACTGACTGATCTGTCAGTCAGGCGCACACTCTATCTGGCACTTGTGAAATTGCAGTTGTCCTATGCAGGGCAAGTTTGGTCCCCGTCGCAAATATCCCTTAAAACTGAGATTGAAAGAGTGCAGAGGAGAGCGACGACATTGATCCTACAAACTCGTGTTGGGGGACACCGAATTCCCAACCACAACAAGCGATTAAAATGTCTCGCACGGTAAGAAGGAAATCCACGAACTTAGCAAAGTTCAAGCACACTAAAAATAAAAGATCAAAACTATAGATCTACCAAAATAACACGTAGACGCAACCTGGGAAGACCTAGGCTCATTTGTCACTCACCGTTGACGTGTGCGGGTCAAATTCAAATGCTGGTAGAGGAACAAAAGGAGCTAATGAGATATCTATTGTTTACTTCCACCAGCATGGTGGCATGAGGTAACGTGCGAACCACCTACTTCGATCTCAAATTTACCGCCACAAATAAAGACAGTCTCCATTGGAGAAAGGAAATACAAATCTCAAAAATTCTTGTATTGTGATGAAGAAATCGAACAATTTTGAGGAATGCGCACGCTGTTCACTGCTTTGGAGTAGCTGTAGCTCAAGCTGACTTGACTCTAAGAGTTGTACATCACACGAAGGTTGATTGACAAATGATCTAGTGGGACCTAAAGCCCCTTTTATAGCGCGCCTTCGTGTTTAATGGACCGTAAGCAAAGGATAAAACTGAGCCGCGATTGCTTCTCGGAGTGGGAAGCTGTTCCTGCAGGGGTGCCACAGGGAACAAAACTAGTCCCCTGGCTGTTCCTTATCATGATAAATGATCTTTCTGTTGCTGACACAAAACTTTGGAAATACGTTGATGACAGCACTCTTGTTGAATCAGTATCGAAGAACAAGACGAGCTACATGCAGTTACGCGTAGACGAACTCGTACGACAGTCGGAAGCTAATGGTTTCCGACTCAACGAGTCTAAATGTAAAGAACTGAGGATATCATTTCTCTAGATCGGGAAGTTCTATGTATCATGTCATTATCAATGATAAGCAAATCGAAGTTGTCTCGTCCGCAAAGCTGTTAGGAGTAGTAGTTTCGGACAACCTCAGGTGGAACGTACATGTAGAATCTATTTGCAAAAAGGCTGCGACACGCCTGTACTTCCTAAACCAGCCAAAGCGCGTGTGCTCAGTTTTCATCATTCTTTGCCGCAATATCTGTCTAATGAAATGGAATGAATGCAAAAGCGCACGTTGCGGATAATACTATCCGACGTATCCTGTGCAGAGGCTCTATTAGCTCCAGACATCACGTCACTATACGAGAAGAGGGAGGCCTTGAGTAACAGTCTATTTGATCAAATTGTAAAGGACCAAAGCCATAGGCTCCATGATCTGCTGCCGCCACGCAACGGGTCCACTTATTGCACCCGTAGCCCAGGGATACTTCAAACTAGCGATTTCTAAGACCAATAGGTTTAAAAACACTTTTATTACGGCGAACAGCTCTAATTATTAGCAGTAATCTTAATTATTAGTATTTTGGTGTTGATACTTTTCCTTTTGTATTTTATTTTAGGTTACAATTTAGGTTTTTTTTTTATACGTATGATGCACGATCCTCGCAGTAGAGAGCGCTATTTACGCAATAGCGAAAATCAGACCTGAAAAAAATCAGGTCTGTACGGGATTCGAACCACAGACCTCTGCGATACTAGTGCAGCGCTCTACCAATTGAGCTAACAAGCCAACTGGGAGCAGGCCGTTAAGTTGATTCGTAATAAACCCGTGATGATAAATCAGATACGATGAATATATGAAGTTCATATATTTTACACTGCAGTTATAGATACGTATGATGCACGATCCTCGCAGTAGAGAGCGCTATTTATGCAATAGCGAAAATCAAACCTGAAAAAAATCAGGTCTGTACGGGATTCGAACCACTGACCTCTGCGATACCAGTGCGGCGCTCTACCAATTGAGCTAACAAGCCCAGTTGGCTATCATAATTATCATATATTTATAGATGACGTTTCGGTCCATCGTAAAGTAAGTCACACTTCAGCCGGCCCGGGGACTGCAATGATTTTACTCCTTAATAAAGTTATCCATCTATGTACCCAGGCTCATTAACGAGAAAAATATATGGCCACATGAGGGAGAATTTCAGATCGTAAAATCCGAAGGTCTTAGAGTCGAGTCCTCAAGAGGAAAGGCAATGTTATTCTTTCGGCCACGTTAGTCACGAGTAATCAAGATCGATCTATTCTTCTCATTCTTTGGTATGTTTGCATATTTAGTCAGTACCCGCCTACCTCATTCATTGCACTAGGTTCTTATTAAATAATTCAGTTCTCACCTTATCTTCTGTAAAAGTGCGATTTGCCCCACAGGTGTGTAACAAAACGTTGTACTTGTTAACACCAGCAGTATCGAAGAAGCTGAATGTGAGCTCATCGAACTCGAAACAGAAAATTTTTTGTCAATTCATTTCGTGATACATGATTCTATTCTGTGGCTTTGTTGTTTCACTATTAATAATATACATGAAAATAATTCCTCAGTTGTGATTGGTTAAGATGAATGCAGTTTTCAGTTAATTCAGTGTAGAAGAGAGTTAATTCAGTGCAGAAGAGGGTTAATTCAGTGCAAAGAAAGAAACAAACCGAACATTCTGATTGGTCAGAATGATTGGTCAATGTCGATGTCAAGGTCAATGTCACTTGCAGGGTTTGAATAAATTATTTTTGCACGTGATGCGCGCGCTTTTCTTCTGCGTAGATATGACGGGAGAAGCTACCTCGTATTTTTTCATGTATATTATTAATACATAATCACATGATTTTTTTCGTGCAATTTGGAATAAATAAGCACTTGTAAATTTTTTCAAAGACCACAAATTGCACTCGCCCTACGGGCTCATGCAATTTTGTTAGTCTTTGAAAAAATTTACTCGTGCTTATTTATTCCAAATTGCACTCGAAATCATGTGATTACCTATTATACACCAAGATCGCTAGAAGTCGGAACTGCGCAGCGTAACATTTTTCAGCCTTTCAATAATACTGATTATGACACAATAACATAAACATTCTACTTATTATTTGTTTATTTTGGTGTGTTGGTCGTTAAACCGCCGCCTGGTTAGGTTGTAGAGCGCCGGACTATTGTGCTGTTGACTATTTATCTTTCAATAAATGCGGTTCAATACTAGTTCGAACTAGTGCCCTGCAATGCTGGCAGAGAGTGTTCCAAGGGCTGTGAGTGGCCTTCTTTCCAAAGAAGATTCTTAAAAATCCCACTCAGGGTAAATTTTCTTTCAAACATTTATTCTATTTAAGTATGATTATTTGGGGTAAATACATACATAGGTTAATAGACCACTCCCCGTAGGGGCTTTTCAGGGCCAACACTCACCCATCCCACCCATGCAGGGGAGGACATCCACTACACAGTAATCTCGTGCGTGGGAAATTAACGTCTCCTACCCCCAACCCTGCAGGAGACGGGACCTACGGTTTATTCTTCCTTATCCGATAAGACTAATATATCTAACCATTTCTTGATTATAGAAAGGTAGCAAATTCTCCTCACTTATTTTAAGACCATGAGTATTGGTCCGGCCGGGCCTCGAACCCTCGACCTCCCATACAACACAATCCGGCGCTCTAACCAATTGAGCTAAACAGGAGGTGTCCAGGGTCAGGGTTACCCTCATATACAGAATGTTTAACAACTATTCACCGAAGTGGAGGTGGTTAGTGGTGGATATTTACCGAGCCGCGAAGCGGCGAGGTAAATATCCACCGCTAACCACCGACACTGAAGAAGGTCTCGGACCGAAACGTTTTTTATTAAAATTTTTTATATTTTTTACGTCAGAAGTTGTCCATCCTCGCAATTTTTAAACTTTCTATGTATATATATATATATATATATATATATTTAGTATAATTTCAGAGCTGAGCAAAGAGTTTCCAGCAATCTGATTGGTCGAGCGGTTCCTTATATGACGCTATGTAAACCGCTCCACGCGGCTTATATAAAATGTTAAAATAAAATGTTAATAAATGTTACTAAAATGTTATGATTTTAGAAATTTCTCTGTTGCTCAGCTCTGAAATTATACTATAACAATTATTCGCCTCAGGTTCGGTGAATATTGTCGAATAATCCCCTCGACTTTATCTCGGGGATTATTCGACGATATACACCGAACTTGAGGCGAATAATTGTTAAATATATATATATATATATAGCTCTTTGGCATACAAAGCTTTGCTTTAATGTCCAAATTGAGCACTCTATCTAGGATGAGTCATTGCCGTTGCAATTGCGCATGCTCGCTGGTTTACTCTAGTTTGAGCACTCTGGCATGGCTTAGACGATACCACAAAGGTTGGGTCGTTTGGGGTGACCGTCTCGGTTCTCCCCCATGCTAGCATTAGCACTGCACTGATGAGGCCCAGAAGGCCGAAACAGTACTGTTATACTACTATATATACATATACTGAATAGTAGTAATAATAAGTTACAGTTCTGTTTCGAGATGTTCTCTCTTCGGATGTTAAAGACTAAAAGGCCTCAAGTCATACAATGTACATAGATCCAGTTTCCGTATAGTGAAGTACTTTTCAGTTAACAAAGGTGACATTTCTTTAAGATTTTAATGTACCTATTGGCATGAACGATTACTTTCCAAAAAAATGTGTATTGCGCGCCGGCGTCCTTCATAGACCAGATGTGCTTGCTTAATTGTGTGCAATTCATTTTGCGCCTCTCTATAAGCGAAGCTATATGATTTCGTTATATATATATTTGTTAAAAACTAGATCATTGGATAATGCAATTCAAGACTTTTTATTGGCTTAGCCATTATGGTATATCAGCCAATAGGGGAATCCTTGTTTACAATATTTGCCTCATTAGCATAAGCAATTCAGTTTCTGATGGAGCTAAAAATAAATCAGTTCTGAATATCGAAAGGTCAAAGTACGATTAACTCGGCCAATGAATACGAGCTTGCTGCATTGAATACTTTTTGTGCAACACGGGTTTAAAATCTCAAAATTTTACATAAAATGTATGAGCTCATTAGCGCTTTGATGGACTTTTTCTCCTTGAATATTACACCCAAAGAGCTAAAAATTTCACCATGTACTAAGGTGTTCTAGCTCTTTAGCTGCCTGAAGTCAGTTTGTATCAAACATGCTTCCTTCTTTACGCAAAGCCGTATGCAAATGAGCAAAAATGTAAACAATGACGTCAGCATGAATCCGCCTATATACCATAATCTACAAATATGGCAAGCGTACGTGTCAGCTTAAAAAAAAAAAGGGAGCTAAGAATTTAATAAAATTTAATCATTCAATTTAACGTTTTTAATAAAACAATCATTCCACTCGCGCTTGTTGGATATGAGATGATTATAGCCAACTCGGCGCGTAGCGCCGAGTTGGCTATCTATCATCTCACATCCAACGCGCGCTCGTGGAATAATTGTTAAATATTCCATGCAAGATTGCTGCCGCTCGTAGGTTGCTAGAGACTTTTTTAATTTTGTTATTGACTTTCCCTTCCCTTCCAACAAAATATCCCACAATTTGTCTCATTTTTTGACAATCAAACGTTTCTTTATTGTACTCATACAGTAGGTAAACAATCCAATTGAAGTGACTAAATAAAATCATTTGGCTCCAACTTCCTCGCTGTTTCTGAGCTCCTTTCGATGCTTTGTAGGATACTCAATTTGAAGCTGGTCAGTAATTAAAATTTAAAAAAAACTTCTCGTCTTGCCGATTAGTTTAAACAGCATCCTAAAAATAAGTCGAAATGCTAATACAAAAACACAATTTATCATATTTAAACGTAAAGGAGAAAATAATAATCCCAAGACTAACTTCTGGCCATAAGGGTCAAAATCTGTTATTTTCTCGGAAATTAATATAATTTTTGTTGAGCAACCACTTAGTGGTAAAAATCCGGGAACCGTTAACCACAATTTCCATCCGACATAAACTAAGATAATCGAGCAATCGAACAACTGATTATTCTCCAAGTTCAATGCAGATTCTCTATTCGAGCATATGGCTGTAATAGCGTTAAATCACTCAAGAGAAACAAAACTGATTGAGGAAAAAATTCTGTAAAAAAAACTCTGGAAATGTTTTGAAGACGTTTCAACTTCGACGTAAATGTTACGCCCGAAATCTTGTTAATAAATTACTACTTAATTCATGTTAGGTAAAAAAGTAACTTTTTATATAGCTAATCGTGATAATTTCAAAATGTGTCAGGAAAAATTATGTATAGGAATTAGTTTGAGCAAAATATCAAAGATCAAAACACTTAAATATTCTTTTCCTTTTGAGTGTCCAAAATTCTACAAGCTCGTAAGAGCAGTTCAGACAAATGAAAAGTTAACTTTTCGAGTCAACGGAAATCCTTAAAGGTTCTCGTTGAATTTGACATTGGCCGTCTTTTGGTTCTCCCTGCTTTGCAAGCAAGTCTCTGGACAAAGATGTCATCGGTATCCTACTGGTTTCTGCTCCAAATATTAACGTTAGTGGGTAACTGCAGACTTCCCCAGATTCCAATGCTCACTGCTTCAGCTGTAAAATAAAACAATCGAAATTTAGAGAAGACCGTTGAGTTTCCAAAACATTTTTCCTAAGACATGAAAAGATACACTGCACAACAACACTTTCATATAAGATATTTCCTTTTTTACCCTTTTCTCAAAAGATTGTTGTCATCGTAGATTTGTCCAGTCCATTGCATAGCATCTCAATTTGCTTGGGTAAAAAAGGCTAAATTTTTACCCGATTTGAAGCAAAATTCCAGAAAAAGTATCAGTGCTCAAATATAAACATTAAATTATGATTTAAAGTTAATTTTTCATTTTTATGAGCAAAAATTCTAAGCAGAATAGATACTTGCCTCAGCATTTAAATATCCTTGAAATCCAAGCTGACGTCATCACCAATGAGTACAAATGGTGCCCAGTACTTCACCTCCTTGAACACTTTAATTTCTCTCATACACTTCATGGCGTGATTGAGAGCTTCACTTGTCCTTTTTCCTTTAGCAAGCGCATCGTAGAAGAAACTCATGAACTGCACGGTTCCCTCGTCGTCAATCGCCCACAAGGTTACCACAACAGATCTAGCACCAGCACCCAAAAGTGCTCGCGCGATGCCTACCACACCCTCAGCCATAACCTCCCCACGAGCAGTGTGAGAGCAACTTAATACAACAAGTCGTGCTCGCAGCCCAGATTCTTCTACATCTTTCATTGTCATTAGGTAGTCTTTCTCTTGAGGTTTTGGGTTTTCTCTTGTGGTGTTTGGTGCCAGGAAAACTTCTCCAGTTTCCATTTTACTATGCGCTGCAATGTGTACTAAAGCCACCGATGACAGTCGCTTTAACACTTCATCTTTTGTCGCCATTTCTCCAGTGAGAGGGGCGATATTCAGGATACGTCCAATCATCTCCACTTCATTCCGGGCTCCAGGAAGTTGCATCAAACGTCTTCCCTGATAGATGATATCTTTGAAACATGGGTCTCCAACAAGCAATGCACCTGTCGTCATGTGGAATTGAGCTGGGCAATCATGAATCAATTGCAAGGTCGTCAAGGACGGAAGTACACGAATTCTGAAAGAATCACTTAGATAAGTTGACTTCGAGTCTTCCAATGCTGCGTAAGGTACAAGGCAAAATGGTCCCTCAGGAACAAATGTAAGCTCTTTACCTTCGATCAAATCAGCAATGGGAGTCACGATGATGTCATAAAGCTTCTGTAACGCCCTGGATTTCGAGTACCACACATTAATTGGGATTACATCGTTTGCCACTTCCTCCCGTTTCGGCGAATCGAGCGAAGGATTTTCGCATGTAACAGTAGCTCTTGCACTATTCTCCTCAAGAGTGATCTTGTTCAGGTGCTCAATATAAATTTCCAAATCATCCTCATACTTGAAATCATTTACATGTACCTTTCTCATCTGGATATTATCGTTGCTGAGGAGAACCCAGAAGTAAACGAAAGGACCATTTGTAGCTATGAAAACTGTGCTTGATGGAACACAACTCAGAGAAACGCACGAAGCGCTGTTCGTTAAAGAATCGCCAAGCTGATATCTTTTGTTCATGAGATCTCTCAGAGATTGAGCACGTCCTTTTTCTGTGGCAAGAAGAGCCTTTACGACGTTACTTTGCTTTAGATTTGTACGCCACAAGCCTTTGTACGCCGCTTGGTGCTGATTACGATAGCAAATCTTCCACTGATCGTTGAGTTGAAGACTGGCCCTGATATCATCATACACCTCTACACTCGACTGAAAGCAGACAAACGCCTTCAAAACATTTCCTAGGCACTCAAGACTTATACCAAGTGAACAGAGTGAGCATGCCTCTCCAGTCTTGTCTCCTACTTCTTTAGCAATTTCAAGGTGACGTTCATGACAATCGATTGCTGTTTTGAACTGTCCTAGACCTTGATAGGCGTTGCCAAGATTGCCATAACTGATTCCCTCTCCGGCCTTGTCTCCCACTTCTTTAGCAATTTCTAGATGACGTTGATGGTATCCGATTGCTGTTTTGAACAGTCCTAGACTGCGATTCGCGTTGTCGAGATTGCCATAACTTTTTCCCTCTCCGGCCTTGTCTCCCACTTCTTTAGCAATTTCTAGATGACGTTGATGGTACCGGATTGCTGTTTTCAACTGTCCTAGACCTTGATAGGCGTTGCCAAGATTACCATAACTGATTCCCTCTCCGGCCTTGTCTCCCACTTCTTTAGCAATTTCTAGATGACGTTGATGGTACCCGATTGCTGTTTTGAACTGTTCTAGACTGCCATAAGCGTTGCCGAGATTGCCGTAACTGATTCCCTCTCCGGCCTTGTCTCCCACTTCTTTAGCAATTTCTAGATGACGTTGATGGTATCTGATTGCTGCTTTGAACTGTCCTAGACTGCGATAAGCGTTGCCGAGATTTCCATAACTTTTTCCCTCTCCGGCCTTGTCTCCCACTTCTTTAACAATTTCTAGATGACGTTGATGGTACCCGATTGCTGTTTTGAACTGTCCTAGACCTTGATAGGCGTTGCCAAGATTACCATAACTGATTCCTTCTCCGGCCTTGTCTCCCACTTCTTGAGCAATTTCTAGATGACGTTGATGGTACCCGATTGCTGTTTTGAACTGTCCTAGACTGCCATAAGCGTTGCCGAGATTGCCATAACTGATTCCCTCTCCGGCCTTGTCTCTCACTTCTTTAGCAATTTCTAGATGACGTTGATGGTATCCAATTGCTGTTTTGAACTGTCCTAGACTGTGATAAGCGTTGCCGAGATTGCCATAACTTTTTCCCTCTCCGGCCTTGTCTTCCACTTCTTTAACAATTTCTAGATGACGTTGATGGTACCCGATTGCTGTTTTGAACTGTCCTAGGCCTTGATAGGCGTTGCCAAGATTACCATAACTGATTCCCTCTCCGGCCTTGTCTCCCACTTCTTTAGCAATTTCTAGATGACGTTGATGGTACCCGATTGCTGTTTTGAACTGTCCTAGACTGCGATAGGCGTTGCCGAGATTGCCATAACTGATTCCCTGTCCGGCCTTGTCTTCCACTTCTTTAACAATTTGTAGATGACGTTGATGGTACCCGATTGCTGTTTTGAACTGTCCTAGACCTTGATAGGCGTTGCCGAGATTACCATAACTGATTCCTTCTTCGGCCTTGTCTCCCACTTCTTTAGAAATTTCTAGATGACGTTGATTGTACCCCACTGCTGTTTTGAACTGTCCTAGACTGCCATAAGCGTTGCCGAGGTTGCCATAACTTCTTCCTTCTCCGGCCTTGTCTCCCACTTTTTTAGCAATTTCTAGATGACGTTGATGGTACCCGATTGCTGTTTTAAACTGTCCTAGACCTTGATAGGCGTTGCCGAGATTACCATAACTGATTTCCTCTCCAGTCTTGTCTCCCACTTCTTTAGCAATTTCTAGATGACATTGATGGTATCCGATTGCTGTTTTGAACTGTCCTAGACTGCGATAAGCGTTGCCGAGATTGCCATAACTGATTCCCTCTCCGGCCTTGTCTTCTAAGTCTTTAACAATTTCTAGATGACGTTGATGATACCCAATTGCTGTTTTGAACTGTCCTAGACCTTTATAAGCCTTGCCGAGGTTGCCATAACTTCTTCCCTCTCCGGCCTTGTCTCCCACTTCTTTAGCGATTTCTAGATGACGTTGATAGTACCCGATTGCTGTTTTAAACTGTCGTAGAAGTTGATAAGCGTTGCCGAGATTGCCATAACTAATTCCCTCTCCGGCCTTGTCGTCCACTTCTTTAGCAATTTCTAGATGACGTTGATGGTACCCAATTGCTGTTTTGAACTGTCCTAGACCTTGATAAGCGTTGCCGAGGTTGCTATAACTTCTTGCCTCTCCGGCCTTGTCTTCCACTTCTTTAGCAATTTCTAGATGACGTTGATGGTACTCGATTGCTGTTTTGAACTGTCCTAGACTGCCATAAGCGTTGCCGAGATTGGAATCGCTTCTTCCCTCTCCGGCCTTGTCTCCCACTTCTTTAGCAATTTCTAGATGACGTTGATAGTACCCGATTGCTGTTTTGAAATGTCGAAGACTGTCATAAGCGATGCCGAGATTGCCATAACTTCTTCCTTCTTCGGCCTTGTCTCCCACCTCTTTAGCAATTTCTAGATGACGTTGATGGTATCCGATTGCTGTTTTGAATTGTTCCAGACCTTGATAAGCGTTGCCGAGATTGCCATAACCTCTTCCCTCTCCGATCTTGTCTCCCACTTCTTTAGCAATTTCTAGATGACGTTGATGGTACCCGATTGCTGTTTTGAAATGTCGAAGACTGTCATAAGCGATGCCGAGATTGCCATAACTTCTTCCTTCTTCGGCCTTGTCTCCCACCTCTTTAGCAATTTCTAGATGACGTTGATGGTATCCGATTGCTGTTTTGAATTGTTCCAGACCTTGATAAGCGTTGCCGAGATTGCCATAACCTCTTCCCTCTCCGATCTTGTCTCCCACTTCTTTAGCAATTTCTAGATGACGTTGATGGTACCCGATTGCTGTTTTGAACTGTCCTATATTGTGATAAGCGTTGCCGAGATTCGCATAGCTTCTTCCCTCTCCGACTTTGTGTCCCACTTCTTTAGCAATTTCTAGATGACGTTGATGGTGCCCGATTGCTGTTTTGAGCTGTCCTAGACCTTGATAGGCGTTGCCGAGATTGTCATAACTTCTTCCTTCTCCGGCCTTGTCTCCCACTTTTTTGGCAATTTCTAGATGACGTTGATGGTACCCGATTGCTGTTTTGAACTTTCCTAGACCTTGATAGGCGTTGCCGAGATTGTCATAACTTCTTCCTTCTCCGGCCTTGTCTCCCACTTCTTTGGCGATTTCTAGATGACGTTGATGGTACCCGATTGCTGTTTTGAACTGTCCTAGACTGCCATAAGCGTTGCCGAGGTTGCCATAACTTCTTCCTTCTCCGTCCTTGTCTCCCACTTCTTTAGCAATTTCTAGATGACGTTGATGGTACTCGATTGCTGTTTTGAACTGGGATAGACCTTGATAAGCGTTGCCGAGATTGCCATAACTGATTCCCTCTCCGGCCTTGTCTCCCACTTCTTTAGCAATTTCTAGATGACGTTGATGGTACCTGATTGCTCTTTTGAACTGTCCAAGACTGTTATAAGCGATGCTGAGGTTGCTATAACTTGGACGCTCATGTTTCACCTCCAATTCTTCTTTTGCTGTTGGGAGGTTACTTTCAGCCATAGCTGGAAATAAAATAGAATTGATTGTAGCGCGCTAGAAAACATGGTTAAAAATAAAAGAGAGAATCTATCAAAGGCAATTGGAAGAGAACGTCATACTCCTGTATATTTAATTATAAGGAGAAAAGGAGATTCCTAAAGTTTCCTCTGTCACGCTATTGTTACAGCGTGACAGACAACTGAGTTCCGCGGGATGTGTCATGTTTGTCTGTTATTTTGTTTTTAGGTCGTTTGTTTGTTGATTTCAACGTATCTGATCACCCAAGGCTCTCCGTAATCAAACTGCTTATGTTCTCATTAAAAAATTAGTTCTACCTAGTTGGCATGGAAAAACAGTCTTTTTTTTCTCCTCATACATTTACCTAATCACATGAGGGGTAGGCAGCATTGGCGAAACTTACTTAAACCCGAAACGCAACCGACGGTTTGCGTGACCGTCACGAATTCTGCCAACGCCTCGCGAGCCTTTTACGTAAAAAGAAATGCGTTTATATACAATCATCGAGAAACACCTCTCGACCAAAGGAAGTGAGTGTGAGATCTTACTTTTTCATAAACCGGTGCAAATTTTCTTCTGAAGGAGTTGAGAAAATATGAAGAAGTGGAAATAGCTGGTTCTTCACCAACTTTGTTGAAGAAAATTTCGCTTTTTCATTTCGAATCCATTTTGATCCAAAAGGCAATGAATAATACTATATTTTTGGGGGACTGGAGAAATATTTTTGGTTGTACTTTCCATCAATACCCTTGCTATCAAGAAATATTATCAACTACGAATCAAAACCAAATTGGGAACCGCGCGTTGCAGTTATACTTCTGCATAGCTTAATCTTGTAGGCCAGTTGAGGGACTTTTACTGCCAGAACATAGAAGCATTTGACGGAGGAAGCAAACTAAAACTGGAAACCTTTTTTTGACATTGAAAAACTAGGAAGAACCTTGAAAGTACAGCGCGTCATCTAGCTCCGTCACAGGCTCATCACGCGCTTCTGCCGCATACTGATCACGCACAGTTAAAGCTTTAACTCTCAAGACCTGATTATTAATACTCCCCTCTTGCTGCTACATCTTTCCTTTTAAATTTGTTACGTGAATTTTGTTTTAGATCAAGATAACAAGTTCTATCTGATAAGTTTGAGTATCCTCATTATCTGTTTTCTGGACAATGTATGAATGTTACAGGGGACTATGCGCGCGCAAACTATTCAAAGGTGAATCAATTAAGAGAAACCAATAAAAATTTATCATCGTGATAGACGTGAAATGTTTCAGATCTGACGACATTAAACAAGGAAAATCTACTGAAATTATATCTAATTCAGTTGTCAGGGGGTAGAAACATAAGATTACGCGCTTCCATAGATAACATGAGCTCTAAACAACTGTCATAAAACCATTTACTGCATGTCATAAATTATAATAAAAATAAAAATTGATTTGTACCTGTTAAACTGTCGTCCTCTGAATCTCTCTATTTTCCAAATGATGATTTCTACATGCCTGAAAATAGCGGGAATAATAGTTTTACTCTATATACAAGGCTAAAAGATTAGGAAAAAAAATAATAGTTTTACTTTACAACAATTCTTATTCGTATTCATATGCTTCTGTGCCTTGCAAAAATATTTCAAGCATGATGGCCTCTAGTTTACATCAAAACAATTGCTCCTATTTGTAGTCATTGTGGTTTCTGGGGTTAAAATTTCACTTTTATTGGCTTTTTATCGCGTTATTCACAAATATTCCTTCTGTTTCTTTGTTGTTCTTGAGGACAAAAGGTGTTGTCCAGTGATTCCTGTTTAGATCACGCAGAAAAAAAGAAAATAATTTCTTGTAGCCGAATAAATGCCTCGTGTAGTGTCTTGAATGAAAAATTATTTTTGGCAGCTTTGGCAACAACGGAGTCAAAGTCTTCAGTTAAAACCAAGAAAATCACAACGACACTCGCAGATTCATTCAGTAATTCCATGGGGAATGTAGATATTTGTTTTTTCTTTTCATACAATAAATCCTTTATTGACGAAGCTTTCGCCTCGGTTTTTAAAATGGTGCTTGTAGATATTTGTTTTTTTTTTATGCAATAAATCCTTTATTGACGAGGCTTTCGTCTCGGTTCTTAAAATGGAGTGAAGAAACTTAGCTAACACAATGCAGAGCCTTTTTAAACGCACACCTGGTCATTAATGCTCACAAAGGTGGTACTGCGTAGCCGCACGTGGATACGAATTTTGATTTACCATCGAGTGTAAATAATACCTCTAGCTCCTTAAAAGAAAATTTTTAAACTAGGGGAGATAAATTCGTATTAAAAAGCGATGTATATCATCTTGTTTATTATGTAGATACTGATTGCAAATTTGAATCAAAGGCAATTTTGAAACACATTTTAAGAGCACTGGATATAGAGATTTGCTGCTCCGAAAACTCAGCTCGCCCGAACACCAATTTAACTTTGGAAAAAAAGAATGTAACAATTTCTCATAACAAGGACTATATCCTCTAAAACATATTGAGTTGAGCCTTAGAGACGTTCGTTGATGTAAACAAAAGCCTTGCATGGAAAGTAAAACCGTCATGTTGATAAACCTGGTTATGATGACGACATTGACATCTTACATGTGGAAATATAAATGGTATCCTTACTGCGTGGGATGAAGACGCCATGGTTTCGAAACAGAAAAAAATGCTTGAATTTCATCGACAACTTCATTACGGTTATTATCATTATAGATCGGGAATGTCGCGAAATCAAAACTGTTGCTGCGATCTTTAGACATACAACAGAAACGTAGACATTTTGTATTTTTTTTTCCTTCTCTTTAACCTAAGGCTTTGTTTCACACTTCGTTTCATTTTCGAGAAATATTGGGTGGTTTTGATGTTGACAAGAGCTAAAATTAAATAAAGCGCGTAATCTAGCTCTGTCACATGCTCATCACGCCGTTCCGTTGCATATTGATCACGTGCAGTTAAAGCTTTAACTCCCAGGACCAGATTCAGTTTCTGATTCTCCCCTCTTGCTGCTACATGATTCCTTTTAAATTACTTATGTGACTTTGGTTTTAGATCAAGATAACAAGTTCTACCTGATAAGTTTGAGTATTCTCACTACCTGTTTGCTGGATAATGTATGGATATTATAGGGAGAATTTACATGTCAATCACTTCCGAGAGTTTAAGCCGGTTAAAGAAAATTAGAACGCGCATAAACTTCGTTTTCGTGCTCGAAATTGCTGTTCTACCTTAAGAAAGTCATTGTGCTTTTTTTGGTTGTTTTTTATTTTTTATCTTTTTATCTTTTTTTTGTCTACATTTTTCTGGATGACGATTGATTCATTCTGCGATTTAAACTCAGCTATTTCCCTTTCAGCGGAAAACACTCGCAATCCGTGAAATTCTTTTTCTCCTCAGAGCTGGACCTACACTGAATCGGAAAGGATGAATTCATACCGTGAGTAAAATTTCACCAATACAATTTCTCATGGAGTAATTTACTCGATATATCAGTCACTCGTTCGCTGCGCTCTCTTGTGAGATATCGAGTTGATAACGAGAGAGTAATTCCATATCATCCACAAGCCACCATGTATTTTTTGTTTACTACGTAAGCACGATAGGCCTTTATTGATAAGAAAGGCGACTTCATCAAGGAATGAAAACTTGGTATTTATTCATGAACCAGACAAAGTGGCGCTAAAGGCGAGTGACGTGTCAGCAGCTGATTGGCGATATCCATCAGTGCAGCTGTTATGAAAATGCATTACGTTTTTTGCAAATGTTAATATTTCGCTTTCACCGTTACGACTTCATAAATGTTCTAAAAATAATAAGGGTGAACTTTTTTCTTGTAAATAACGGCCCGTCAATCCTGCACCAAATAAGTTTGCAGTCAAAAGTGAAAAGTCTCCAGTGCAATTCAGTGGCGCTGTAGACGTCATCCTAATACAATCAGGTTTGGAATGATAGAATCTGTTCTCTCCGAACATGAGAATGATGCTGATTTGCAAAATTAAAAGTATGGGTTTGTTCATACGTAATCGAGTCCCGAGCAAGATTAAACAGACGTCCATCTATCTGATGTTTTCATTCGTTGACTGCCTTTCACATGGAAAGAGAATTTAGTGTTACATCAAATACTTCCCTTAAGAGATAACTTTCTCGGTTCTCAACCATCACAATTTTTTCTTTGGCGAAACAGTTGCATTGATATCTACTCTGTGAGAACAATCTACATATGTTCATCACCGGAGGGAGATGCAAAGCTAAACAACACCCTATCAACAATAAAGTGGTCTTTTTATAATTTTTTTTTCACAGTTTTTCCCACCTTTCGATTATGATATGCTACACATTTCTTAACTATCTTTCCTTACCCAAAGAGAGCTTGCAATTAAACTCCAATAAAGCTCTTTTCCAAGAAGGATAGTTGACTTCTCGTCGTAACTAAAGGAAAGGAGATTAAAATCGTTCCCGCTGAAGTTATTCAATTGTTTTATTATCTGTGTATTCCATGCATCTTAGAAACCCTCGGTGTATTTTACAGGAATTTTATGAATAAATTCTTACTGAATGAGCTAGAAGCATGGACCGTGAAAAAGAAATCTTAGTCCCTCCCTCTCGTTGATCCCCGAGATTTTTGCTGTGCTGGGATGCAGTAAGCGAGGCCATATATTGTGGTTCATATAAGATTAGCTGGGCACATGATACTGGAGTCATCCTCATGAGCACTGAGATAAATCAGCTACCTCAAAGTCTTTTACGATAATCTTAATGTCGGTTTTGTTGTTTAAACTGATAGCATAATTTTTTTTGATGATTGTTTTTTTTTTTCATTTGTCACGATGGAGTTTGAATTTGACTCTCTTTCGTTGCGTATTTTCAGTCATGTCACTTTCAACATATTTGATAATTTTAGCAGTATGCAGGTCAGAATGATAGTTTACATGATGTACCCAGGCTCATTTACGAGAAAAATCTAGGGCTATATGAGGGAGAATTTCAGATCGTAAAATCCGAATGTCTTAGATTAGAATACTCGAGAGGAAAGGCAGTGTTTTTCTTTCGCCCACGTTAGTCACGAGTATAATCAAGATCGATCTATTTTTCTCATTCTTTGCTATGTTTGCATAATTAATCAGTACCCGCCTACCTCATTCTTATTAACTAATTCAGTTCTCACCTTATCTTCTGTAAAAGTGTGATTTGCCCCACGGGTGTGTAACAAAACGTTGTACTTATTAACACCAGCAGTATCGAAGAAGCTGAATATAATATGAGCTCATCGAACTCGAAACAGAAAATTTTGTATTATCTGTTTATTTCATGATACATGATTCTGTTCTGTGTCTTTGTTGTTTCACTATTTATACGCCAAGTCGGAACTGGGCGGCGTAACATTTTTCAGCCTTTTATTTTCACTAATAATGATTATGACACATAAGTATAATTTCGGAGCTGACTGCTCCACGCGGTTTATATAAAATGTTAAAATAAAATGTTACAGTCAAACTAAGTGAAGCGTACCCCTCAAGATTACATCAATGAATTGATCATTTGGATATTGAACCCGCCAGTCGTTTGAAGAATGCAATAATGAATTGATTATTTGATTATTGAACCTGCTAGCCGTTTTAAGAATGCAATAAATTTAATGGTTTGATTATTTGAATGTTGAATCCGATAGCCGTATCCGTTTTGAAAAGGCGCGGATCATTTTTCAAATTAGAAGTCCATTTCTGAAGTCCAATAAGATTGTTCTATTTGACGAGGAATCCTGAAAATTAACAAACCGCACTGTAAAAACACTGCGAAAACAGCCGATCGCAAATATTAACGAAATAAAAAAAGTCTTGCGATGGCTTCGCCCGTAAACTATTTTTTCGACCATGAATACAAACAAGAATTTCTACAAGTTCGTCAAGATATAAATAGGCGAAAAAAGCTCTCGATAACATTCCATTTACAACATTTATAAGAAGTTCTACACAACACTCGAACTCGCTTTTCCTTGTCTGACGCCATGTTGAAACAGTCCGATCCATCATCACGTTTTCGCATAATCCAATCAGAAATGGACTTCTGATTTGAACAATGATCCGCGCCTTTTCAAAACGAATACAGGTATTGCGCTCCTGAAACGATTAGCAGGTTCAATATTCAGATAATCAAATCATTAATGTAATCCTGAGGGGTATGCTTCACTTAGTTTGACTGTAATAAATGTTACTCAAATGTTATGATTTTAGAAATTTTTCTGTTGTTCAGCTCTAAAATTATACTAAAACATTTATTCGCCTCAGGTTCGGTGAATACTATCGAATAATCCCCCCTACTTCGTCTCGGGGATTATTCGACGATATTCACTTCGCCTTCGGCGAATAATTGTTAAATAACACAGACATCCTACTTATTATTTGTTTATTTTGGTGTGGTGGTCGTTAAATCGCCGCCTGGTTAGGTTGTAGAGCGCCGCACTGTTGTGCTTCAATAACTTCTAATAAATGCGGTTCAATGCTAGTTCCAACCAATGCCCTGCAATGTTAGAGGTCGAGGGTTCGAGTCCCAGACGGCCGAACACTGAAGGTCTTAAAATAGCTAAGGAGAATGTGCTACCTTTCTATAATATCAAGAAATGGATAGACATTCTAGTCTTCTCGGATGAGGACGAATAAACCGTAGCTCCTGTCTCCTACGTGTATTAATTAGTATTATAACATAACCAAAGTAAAGCGCGCGCTCTGATTGGTCAATTTAGCGTCCCCCATTTGCCCATGGGTGTACGCTGCTGACGTGAGCAAATGCAAAGACTATTTTACCGCGCGCGCTTGTTTTTTCTGGTCACGTAAGATTTGTTAAATAAACGGGAACTCTTTAGCTACAATGTATCAATGTTATGTTATAAAACAAATGGTAAACACCACAGCGTACACTATTGAGTTATGGATGCACTTGGGAGGTTTGCTAAGCACTCAAGAAGCTAGAGTCGCTCTCGGCTATCGCCTCGAGCGACTCTTACGCTTCTTTCGTGCTTAGCAACCTCCCGCGTGCATCCATAACTCAATAGTGTACGCTGTGGTGTTTACCATTTGTTAAGTCTGGTTAGGCAGGGAACGTTAAAGAACCCACTCACGAGATTACTGTGATGTGGTCTGGCCTGTTTACTGTTCCGGGCCCGCAGTAATTGGCGTAAGCTGTTGCGGAGTCCCTGCCTGTCGACGAAGCTATTAAAATAAAGTAATAAAATAAATAACCAACCTTAGAAGCTTTGTTTTCTTTGTTTTGTTTTTCTCACTCCCAAGATCTTATTACTAATTCTCCATTCTCACGATCTACCATACAGTTCTTATGATGAAAGTTTCGAGAATTTGACTTTGGATCAACTGATAATCTCCTAATTAATTATTATTATTTTTATTTCTTCTCGTCACGCTGTTTGATTTTGTGTTGGAATTGTAAGGAGAAACTCTCTCTTGGTCACTCATGGGAGTTAAAATGTTAACGAATTCCGCTTGTCGGTACCAAGATAGCCTCCTACCAGATACAATGAATATATGAAGTTCATATATTTGCGGTATTAGATACGTCTGATGCACGATCCTCGCAGTAGATAGCGCTATTTATGCAATAGCGAAAATCAGACCTGAAAAAAATCAGGCCTGTACGGGACTCGAACCACTGACCTCTGCGATACTAGTGCAGCGCTCTACCAATTGAGCTAACAAGCCAACTGAGAGCAGGCCGTTAAGTTGATTCGTAATAAACCCGTGAAAGTGATAAATCAGATACAATGAATATATGAAGTTCATATTCGCTATTGCATAAATAGCGCTATCTACTGCGAGGATCGTGCATCATACGTATCTAATACCGCAGTTCAAAATATATGAACTTCATGTATTCATTGTATCTGATTTATCACTTTCACGGGTTTATTACGAATCAACTTAACGGCCTGCTCCCAGTTGGCTTGCTAGCTCAATTGCTAGAGCGCTGCACTAGTATCGCAGAGGTCAGTGGTTCGAGTCCCGTACAGGCCTGATTTTTTTCAGGTCTGATTTTTGCATAAATAGCGCTATCTACTGCGAGGATCGTGCATCACACGTATAGCCTCCTACGTCACGGAATCTTTCTCCCCCACATTCGTGGGAGAGGAAGTTTGCGTGACGAGCTCAAAGAACGTCTGCGTAGGAGGCTAGTACCAAGAGGGTCTCAATGGGGTTCACTGCCAGCCGTTAAACGGCCTAAAAATGTAGCCTTGGGCGTAAAAACTGACAAACTTTAACTGTTAGTTGTCAATAAATAAAGTTAATCGCTAACTTTTTCCTTTTAACCACATAGGAAAGAAATTAACCGCCATCCGCAAAATGACTAAAATGTTAATTGTTGTCAGAAAAAGATAACTCCACATTAGGACCCTCAGCTTAAATAAAATGTATGGAGAAGAGTAATGGGGATACTGATGTCAGGGTGTAAAGCCTCTACCACAGTAATCATTGGTAGCAATAGCGAGATTTAAGTGTCTAGCTACTGGACGTGGCTAGACACTTTAATCCCCCTGATCATCTAAGCAGTATATACATACATAGGTTAATTGACCACTCCCCATAGGGGCTTTTCAGGGCCAACACCCACCCATCCCACACAGGGGAGGACATCCACCACACAGTAATCTCGTGCATGGGAAATTAACGTCTCCTACCCCTAACCCTGCAGGAGACGGGGCCTACGGTTTATTCGTCCTTATCCGAGAAGACTGGAATATCTATCTATTTCTTGATGATAGAAAGGTAGCAAATTCTCCTCACTTATTTTAAGACCACGAGTATTGGTCCGGCCGGGGTTCGAACCCTCGACATCCCGCACAACACAATCCGGCGCTCTAACCAATTGTGCTAACCGGGAGGCTGTTTAGGCCGGTATATGGCAGTCTGCTACCTTTCCTTACATCTAGGCAGTTCGAAAAGCCGCGAATCTCTAGCACCAAAACTCATCTTTCAATTTGGCACTGTTAATCGAACGCTTTTAATTCAAGTAATATATTCTTGGTTTTCTCGTTAACATGTTACCACCAACATCTGCATGTAGGCACACACACCGAACCCACAATTCCCCCCGGCATTCGTTAGACAAAAGGCTTGCACACGAACAGTTAGCTTTAAAGAACTCTTTACGGTGGTATCAACTCGGCTGGTAAAAACAAATCATCTTGTAATGCTCCTCCACTGACGCAGCATCACAGTTTCTTTAAAAGCTGACCTCCTTTATTCATGTTTTCCAAAGACTCCGTTTGCACTAGCTAGCGTTAACAGAAACGCAATGCGTGGACGGGGCGTGTTTCCCCGTAATACCCTGATTAGAAGGGAAGGGTTTATATCGAGCGAATATTGTACGGGGCTTTATCTATTCCGGATCCCGCTTATAATTCTCTCAAAGATCCCGCAACCCGTGAACTTTCGAAGTGGATGGGTTTGAACTGCTAGAACTATCTAAGCCTTGTTTTGTGCGGGGGCTCTACAAGCATTTAATTCCTCAAAATAAATGAACGGATGAAACTGCTGAAATTGCCCCTTCATTATGCAGGCTCTTTAACATGTCGCTGTCTACGGGCTCTTTTCCAGCAAATTGGAAGCGCGCGAACATTGCACCCGTCTTTAAAAAGGGCGATCCTACCCTTAGCGGAGAACTGCAGGCCAATTTCTCTATTATGCATTGTCTCCAAAGTTATGGAACGATGCGTGTTTAATCACTGCTACCCTCATTTATCGTCTTTTCTTCACCAACTCCAGCATGGCTTCCAGCCAGGAAAATCCACAGAAACGCAACTACTTGAGGTGTATCACGATATTTTAGACAAACTAACCAATGGCCAAGAAGTTGACGTAATCCATCTTGACCTGTCAAAGGCATTTGATAAGGTTGCACACAGGCTACTCCTCTCGAAGCTTCAGCTCCTTGGTATATCCGGTCCAGTTTTGTTGTGGTTCTCAAGCTATCTCTCTGACAGATACCAACGAGTTGTTGTTGACGGCATATCCTCAGACTGGTTCCCAGTCCCATCAGGAGTACCTCAGGGCTCCATCCTGGGTCCGCTTTTATTTCTGGTCTTCATTAATGACATGTCGTGCTCCATTACCCACGGAAGTAAACTTGGCCTCTTTGCGGACGATAGCAAGCTATATCGCTCTATTGTTTCCGATAGATGTGCCTCCCTGCTGCAAGCTGACTTGGACAACTCCAAAACTTGGTGTGACAACAACGGTATGTCTTTCAGCACAAACAAATGTAAAGTTCCACACATGTCAAAGAGAACCTCGCGCCAAAGAGAGAAGCATACATACCATTTAGACGGCCAGACCTTGGACTCGCCTCCCGACACCAAGGGTTTAGGCGTGACTGTCACTACTCCACTATCATGGAAGACGCACATCGAAGAGATATGTGCCAAGTATAACAAAGTTCTTGGTCTTGTAAAGCGTGTATGCGGTAGAGACATTGTTAACGTATCAACTAAGAAAATGATACACACTGCGTTAGTTCGCCCAATCGTCGAGTACGTATCCTCTGCATGGTCTCCTTACACAGCAAAGCATCGTGGGCTAATCGAAAATATACAACGACGGGCTACTAAATTTATACTAAACTACCCAGATAGGAAAACCAGCTACACTGCGAGACTGAAAACTCTTAGCCTACTGCCGCTTGAATTCAGAAGAGAAGTCCATGATCTTGTCATTTTATACAAAATTAGGTCAGGTCTTATCAACGCTAGCTTTGACCATCTCTGCTTCCTGCTAACCATACATACACATTCGATTCCCCAGCGAAGTTGGCGGCTGGTGCCCCTCGTTTCTGGCGGACCCCGCCCTAAGGCCTTGCACCTCAGCCATGGGTAGGGAGTGGACATGTAGGTCGGCAGGCATTGCACCGCCCTCACGGGAGCCTGACCGTCCGCCTTAAACATAAAAAACATACGCAACCCGATGTCATCATTCTGCAAACATCCGCCTTCATTTACTGATACTCAGCGGTACTTTACAAACTTTCTTTCCTCGCACAATTAAATTATGGAACGATTTACCGAGCAACATTAAGCAAGCGAGCTCTTTACATAACTTTAAGGCCTTAGTTAAGCGGTTTTATACAGAAAAGCTCACGCTCTATACTCCGCCCTAACTAAGTGTCGCAGTCGGTCGGCAAATTATTTTATTCTATAGACAAAGTACATAAATGCGTATGTAACCTATATTTTTCTATTCTTTGTATTTTGTAAGGGGACAAATGTCAATTGGGGCTCGCCCTGTATTTTTCTCCTGCCATTATATTTTTGTTTATTTATTGCGTGTCTCTGTTCATGTAATTACTTGTAAATTGTGTTTTTCAGTGGCAAATCTCAATAAACTAAAACTAAACGGATTAACGACATTACCACGTCCTTTGGGGAGATCAGTAGATAACAATTCTCCAGAGCCTATCCCAGTAAACAGCAATAAAAAAAATTGTTGTTGCTACACTATCATGAAATTTTCCTGATTCTTGGTTTGTCTTTTTATCCCCAAAGATTCTCTGGGAAGGACTGCTTTAGCAACTCGCGAGGCTCAAAGGATTTCATTAAAATATTGATGTAATTTGGACTAATAAAGAAATTCTTCTGTAACAGATACAAGAACGATAATAAAGTAGATACAACACAATGAATTGACTGTGGCTTGAGTCATGGCGAAACATTCCTTTCAAAAGTATAGTCCTGAATTTGAAATATATTTTAATTCATAAACATGATAAATGAAAGCAGATCTGCTTTTCACACGATATCTGTCCACATTACATTGCACTCAAATGAATATTTAATCAATGTTTTGTTCACACGAGAACCTCGTAAATACATTTGGACTAAAAGCTTGTAAATGCCACAAGATGACTTCGATCCATTTTATGCCAATTTTTTAATGATATTTTTTTATGTTGTTCTGAAACGAACCTCTTACGATCGATGTGCCCCAGGGCAAAGGACAGAGTTATATTGTTATGCAAATCAAATGTCACGGAATCACATGGAAAACACGTTTATCTGCGCTTATAATCTTCCTTTGGCCAAGGTAAATAACGTTTAAAAAACCCCATAAGAATTTTTTAAAAATAGAGAAAATCCCGAAATAAAATCGAGTTAGAATGACTCGGTAAAATATTGACCTCGAAGAAGAGCACTTAAAATCTGGTTACAGTGTGTGTGGTACACGAGTTCAGAGTTTGTCAGTATAAATAACGTTAAGCGTTTTTTGCAAATCTTTCCTTTTGATTTCTGTTAGAATTTACGGCTCCATCCCGATGATTCTTAGCTGAAGATTGCTTGATCTTCTTTGCTAAGTTCTTCTCTCTTCCTTGGGTAATCACCGAAGGCTTCAGAAATAAAGTGTTCATTTCAATAGCCGCTAGTGTTCCGATAATCGGTCCTAGCCAAAACACGAACAGATGCTCAGTAATAACTTCGTTCCTTGAGCAATACACGAACGTTTGCGCCGTAGCCAAGGCAGGGTTCATCCACGTTCCAGTAGTTTCGGAAAGAAAGAAGCTAAGAAGGACGCAGATCGCGGATCGAATCACTGGGTTAAACCTTCTTAGTGTGCCACGTGACAAGAAGTCGCTCGCGGTGGACACGAAAGTGGCCAAGATCTCGATCGAAAATCCATACAACAGGGAAACATCGAGAGTAGATCGAAGGCCTCTCTTTATTTGCTGATAATGTAGTTCACTCCATGTCGACAGCCATAGCATCTGAATGAACGGAAAGCTTAAAAGCGCGCCTAAAACTTGGAAGAAGATTTTCGCTATGTTATCCGATAGCCAGTATCCCTTCTCGTAAACAAGGTCCTCTAAAAGCCCGCAAGGATTCGCGAAAGCTCCTTCGAAAATGAATCCAACATTTTTTACAGTAAGCAGAACAAAAGAACACAACAGCGCAATCCAAGAATTATAGAATCTTCCGATTACGGAAATCTCGAAAACACAAACTGACAACTGGAAGGTGGAGATCAGTTCGTTAGCGTATGGGTAGTACACTCTGGGAAGGATTCGTCGGAGGGCAAGCCGAACGATTTCACCGAGAAAATACCCAGCAGAAATAGCCACTAAGGACCACAGAAATCCCATGACCGCAGACAACTGTCACGGTATTCAAATGTAAGGGTTCATAAAATTGGAAACGGGTAATTTAATATTTAACACTATATGGCCTGACACGGTGGGATGGCCTTTGTACTGGCTGAGCCCAATAATTTGTTGAGTACAAAACCGGAAGTAAAATTTCTACCAGATTACCTTCCTCCCCTCCCCACTAGGTAGTGCTTTTGAATGACTCATCACCTTTCTAAGTCACTTAGACACAACTATTTTCAAGAACAACCCAACGGAAAAAAAATAAACATTATATCAAACCGGATTCGGTGTCAATCAAGACCTAGCCACAGCAGACTTAAAAAGTATTACATCTAAATTAATGTTCTTTTAATTGACTGGCCATAGGATATTCAACACTCTGATTACTGGAACGTATGAGAAATCAAACTATTCCTTTGCTAAAGCATAACAATAAAGGATTTGCAACAGATTTGTGACTTACTGTACATAATTGTCCAACAATAAAAGGATGTGTCACACAATCTCTGAGGTTGTAGGGTAGTTGACGGACTTATCTCAAAGATAGAATAATCATCCAGAAATTTGACATGTCACTATAAGCATTACAAGGTGTTGCCTTACAGATTTCCAAATAGAAAAATTAAACACAAAGACTGCAATAAAATTTAAATAACAGACTTCTCATGTATGTGTTTTTAATTTAATACACGGTTAAGTTAGGGAAAAAGTTCACGATTTTATCAGAAAGTAACCTTACAAGAGCCCAGCGAAAAAGCTACACTCATGGGAGTAGGCAGACTATCCAAAGGTCACGCTTTCTCAGGGAAACCAAATCTAAAAATACTAAGTGACCCACATTTCTTACTTCTATAAAAACACATATTACCTTTACCCTGGCATATGAGGTTCACTTTGGATAGTTTTTTAGGTAACAAATCAATATTATCACATCATTTGCGATCAGTAGTGAAAATTAGTAAAAAGTTAATAATTTACTTTAACTTCTGTGCAACGTCAGAATATTATTCATAGACACTCGTAATTAAAAAAAAAAAAAAACTGAATAATACCAGTACATGCCTCAGGTTGCTAAACGAATTACTTGACTAATTGGTAGCGGTCTAATTATTTTTTCTGTTTCTAGAAGTCATAGTTCCCCTTGTACACTTATCCATGGATGTCATGAAAATTATTTTTGAGCTTTTCCTTAGCAATTTGCATATCCAGTAATCATTTATTGTGTGCTAGAGTCACCTTCATCTGCAGGGAAAAAAAAAAAAAAATTACTGGCACGGTTACTGTTTCCTGCAAAATGCCTTAATCCAAGTTAGAGCGAACAAATAACTAGTAACTTATTAATAACTAATAACATCAATTTCAATTTCGGGTCTAAAAACGTTTGCCAGAGCAATGGAATCAAATTGCCAGACTTTCTCATGCAAGTATTCTCAAACAAACAGTTCAGTTTCAGTTGCTTCAAATTGAAGTTATGCTCAAGAAAAGTATGAAAGATGTTTTTTTTTTTTTTTAAATTGAGATAATAGAAACCCATTAGTTTGCAAATAATTAAAATTACTTCTTTGCTCTACACCACTTCAGTTCTAATTGATTGTAAGTAAAACATGAAATGTTTAACGACTTTCTATGCATTAGAGTTCCCTTGTTAATAATTCCATAAATTAATGGCAATTTGTAGCACTATATTGAAGTGCTTGATCAGCAGGGATTTGCTAAAGCAAAGGCATAGAAAAAACCAGGAAAGATTTATTACTCGACGTTTCGGGGTCATCATGACTCCATTATCAAGAGACTAGTTTAAAAACATGCAAATAAGGAAAGGTACAAGAATAGCATAAATTAGACTGAACGGCTTAAACAAACACCTTGGCGCGGATGGAATCCGTTTGCACGTTCAGTGCAAACGGATTCCATCCGCGCCAAGGTGTTTGTTTAAGCCGTTCAGTCTAATTTATGCTATTCTTGTACCTTTCCTTATTTGCATGTTTTTAAACTAGTCTCTTGATAATGGAGTCATGATGACCCCGAAACGTCGAGTAATAAATCTTTCCTGGTTTTTTCTATATTGAAGTGAAACTTTATTTAAGGAGGAAACTACATCACCCTCAGGTGGTTTTCATGAGGGACCTCCACATAAAAATAAGTTGATTACAACAATAATTGTAAAATATTCAAAGTACAAGACCTAGATACATTAAAAGAATAGAATTAAGATCGATGAAATAAATTAATGAAAACTGAATATCATACTAATGGACAAAAAGAAGAGAAGGTTATATTCTAACCTGGATTTGGATCTTGTCCATCACTTGATGGATTCTGTCCCCTATGTTGATTGACAGCATCTTGAGCCTGTCCCCTTAACTGTTCAAACAACTCTGGGTCAGATTCTTGCATCCGTTCACCGAACTGTTGGGCACTGTTGGGCGAAGAAAACACTCTTTCCCCTTAATACTTTCAATCTCAAGATTTCATTAGTAATTCTCCTAACTGTCTACCATACAATTCTTATGAAGTTTGTTCTAAGAATTTGGTATTGGATCATCTAATAATCCCCTAAATGACATTTTTCTTTACTCTTCTCACTTGTCTGTTTGATATTGTATTGACATTTTAGGAGAAATTCTCTCTTGGTCATTCAGGGGAGTTAAAGGAAAAACATAGTCATAAAATGGCCAATTTTGTTTTTACATTCAAATGTTCCTAAGAAAGAATAAACATTCCAGTCAAAAGTAAAATAATTAATGATTGAATGAATAGATTTCATTTTGCCTGAAAGTGGTAGATATTTATCTTACATGCTAATTGCCTAATTTTGAAGTGAATAGCAAGTACTGTTCACCTCTAAGCAGCTTGGCAGATATTCACTTTGCCGCTTTACCACTTGGTAAATATCCACCACTATTTAACCCCACTCTGGTAAATAATTGATAATTGTTCATAATAACAGTAATCATTATCATCTGACAAGATTGCTCAGATACACATGAAAACTTACGCCTGAAAAATACCAGCTGCACCCCCACCCCCAGCACCTTGCATCATATTTGTCATCCTAATCAAATAGAAAGTAACAGTTATTTTTTATGAAAACTTAAATCTTTATTATTAGATGAATGACACCAGTAGCAACAACTTGACATTCCTCAAGTGAGAGTACATATTTCCAAGGATTTCGTTGACTTTGGAAATAGGTGTATATTAGGACATAAGTAGGCAGACGAGAGCTCAGCAGTAATCAAGGCAGATTTGTCACCAGGCTTTCTCTTCTGACCACTGAACATGATGTGCAGCCAACTAATCGTGTTGTTGATTTAATTGTTAGAACTCATTAGTACAAAAATCACTGGACAACAAAAAAGGAGACAAAATATCAAAAAAACCACCTTTATTGATGGCTGCATTTAGAATTTACTGTATGTTTTCATTAAAAAAAAAAAAAAAAGTGGGAGGTGAAATGGCCATAGTAGCCATTGTGAAGAGAAGATGCTGGAATTCTCTGGTTGCTAGCTTCTAAAAAATCCCTGTATTTCATTTTCTACTTACATTTGCTGAACTCCTGGATTGCTCATAAAAGTTTGGGCCTGAAAATAACAGTTGTCATCATCACCATCGCAAGCTTCACCATCATATTCACAATCAGTCTGACTCACAATTATTATTATTATTAATTATTGAATGAATAGATTCCATTTTGCCGTGGGTCTGTTTAGTAATAGTTGCCAGATGATGTCAAAATGTGGTAAGAACAAAAGTGGCACACAATCTAGAGCCACCTTTTGAGGTTTTCAGTGATCTATTATGGTGTACAGACTTGTGGTAACATGGAATCTATTTGTTTCATGCGAACAAAGAGCTAAAGGTTGGTGATAGTAACACTGTCCATGCATCTGTTCTCCAGCTGATCACGAGTAAGAACCAATCAAAATGGTATATCATTCAGCTTATCCCATAAACAGTCATATCAGACAATTATTTAAACAGTTTTACAGCAACAAAAGTATCAGGCATTTAGCTTTTTGTGAGGCTTTAATAACTGCATTGGTAAGTGGAGGTTGAGTGCCTGAAACATCCAGGAGCTTCCACTATTGGAAGCCAGCTCCTAGATGGAGACTTCTCCCATGGCTGACAAATCCTGGCAACCCAGCCATGAGCCCCCACACAGGAAAGAGAAACAGGCACTCATCACACTTACTAAATAACGGAAAAAGGAAGGGAATGAGGGGGGGGGGGGGGGAAACTGCCTGGAAATGCAGCAAGTACATGCTCAAAGCACACACAAGAATGCCTCAAATGAAGAGCACATGACATTCCGATGCATACCCATATGCAACAAATGCATACCCATATGCAACAAATGCATACTCATATGCAACAAATGCATACCCATATGCAACAAAACCACTGACTATTAGAGAATTCTGATACTCTTTGTTGTTAACTCCATTACACTGCATTTAAATTTATCAGAATCATTGATAAATTAATAACAGAATTAACAAATTGACAGAGGAGTCTGCTTGATCTAAGAAAGCTGACATACCATATTCATAATAGCAGGATTTGTTAACAGGGAACCCAAATCAAATCCTCCTAAACCAGGAATACCTGAAAAAGAAGCAATGAACCCTTTAATCCCCAAGATCTGATTATGAATTCTCCTCTCTAGCTGCTACACATTTCCTTGTAAATTAGTTAGGGGAATTTGATGTTGGGTCAAGAAAACAACTTCTACCTGAGCGATAAGTTTAAGTTTTCTCACAACTTGCTTGCTGCATAATAAATGGATATCATTATGGAGAAGTTATGTGTTGATCCCTTCAGGGAGTTTAAGGGTAAAAAAAATGTCCAATCTTTAGTTAAACTATGATTCTCCTTATTAGTGTTGACTTATGTTAAAAACTTTGAAACAGTTCAGCAAAATTGGGGCTTGACACTAACTTTTCAACTTACCAGCCTTGTGTCTAGTGACAACTTAGATGTTACAACTACAATTCCAGTTTGGTTACTAGCCAAACTGGCTAGTGGAAATAAAAAAGCACCAGCCAAAACTGAATTTCTACTAGTCTGTACTGGCTAGTTGGCTACCATTAGTGTCGAGCCCTGAAACTGTAATGTACCAGGAATAGACTGAAGGTGTGGGCAATGGGTAAGTTAAGAACAATTTGGGTAAGAAACTTCCTTTTTGCTCCCAAGAGTCTCACTGAATTTTGGTTACAACTTAGTATTTACTACTTATTGTGAACAGCGGCAATCATTTCTCAAGTGTCACTGTCTCATGAAGCCAGCAGCAATAGTGATAAATCAGTTTTCATGCGCAGTGAATGTCACTCCTACCTCCAGGAGCAGGTCTTGCAATACCAATTTCTCCCTGAGATTCTTTTAATTTTTCCTCCACCTGTGCTAAACTGGTTTGGTAAAATGTACTGCCAGGTTCTAATTCTAATGCCTTTAACAAAAAAACTTTTGTGTTACTCAACTAACTTTCCAAAAACACAATTCAAACTTATCTAGAAGTCTTATAAATGATTAGGAATTGAAAGATATTAATTAATTTTGGAGATTTATGATAAAACTTCACAAAAAAATTCTATAACTTTCCCATCAGTTCTGTGTATGCATGTAAATGAAAATATGACGATATGGTTTAAAAGTTCAAAACCACAGTGCAGGGAAGGATTGATATTCTCTACATACTTAATGTAAGTGTGCTTGGAAGCCAAATGATTCCAATGGAAAGAACTACTAATAACAGTACTAATTTTTTACCTTAGAATAGCTTTCCTTTGCTTTCTGGAAATTGTTCAGATTGTGGTATGATAACCTGCAATATTTTACAATAAAAATTATGAGTCAAAGCAATATTGATTAGAAGATCTAAGCTAAACAAAATCAATAATTTGTAATCTCTGCTGCAATGGTGACCAATCTGTAATATAGGTTTTCCAGTTTCTGCAATGACAACCATGAGTACAAACAATATCACCAAACTGTGGAAAAATCTGACAGATTTTTTGCACTGCAAACTCCATATTAAAATAAAAACTTACATTCAACGCACATGCTGTGTAATCAATACACAGTTTTTTCCCTTGATGCCTTGCATTTTTGCCTTGATTCAATTGAACCCTTACACCCCTGAAATCTCACTTAACAATCCTCCTTACAGTCTGTGCTTGCAATTCTCAAGATGTTTGAAGAAGTTGGTATTGGAACAACTAATAATCCCCTGCTTGATGTTTTTCTTTATTCTCATTACTTGTCTGCCTGATATTGTTTTGATATTGTAAGGAGAAGTTCTGTCTAGCTCACTTGTGGAATGAAGCTAAAGAGTTCACTTACCCCATTCGTCCATAAGCCTTTCCATAGTTTGGGTCCAAACTTAGAGCATTCTGACAGTCTTCTATTGCTTTTTGGTGTTCACCAATCTTGCCGTACGCTGCAGCTCTACAGAAAAGAAAAGTTGTCACAATTAACTTTGAAGTGAAAAATATTTCTGATTTAAAAGTACATTCTAGGTTTACATGATTTCAAACTAAATCGATAAATTGTATTTTATGGTTGTTAAAGATTAAGCCTATTTGTCTGAGGCAAGAGAAAATATTATACGTATAGGTGAATTATGACTTTGCCAAAACTGGAAATTGCAGTAAGGGTCTTTGGCAATTGCATGAGATCATTTTAAAAGCTTGATTTTACACAACCCCCCTCTCCCTTCCCCCTCAAGGGTTGCCCATCAAATTGAAGAAAGGAAAACAATTTTGAAAAATAGCCAGTAGGTTGCAAATTATTTAAGTAGTCCTGGATCTTCACTCATTATTTTGAGATCTACAAAATAGTTAACAAGTATACAAGACATACCTGTTACATGGAAAAACAGCATTAGAACTATCCAATTCAATAGCTTGGGTGTAACACTGGATAGCCTCTTGGTACTTTTCTTCTTTCATCAATTGATTTCCTGATTTTAAGATATTTTCAAAATAGATCATTACTTGGGTTAGAGTGCTAAAAGTTCTGTTTCTGCAGAACAAAATGGAAAATTCATTGGTTAAAAGAGCCATTTACTTTGAAATTCCCTCAACAACTCATTTGGATGCTCTTTAAATTCCTATAAGCTTGTAAACCTTGGATAGAGAATGGAATGAATGGAAATTGAGAATGAAATGGATAAAGGAAGTGACATATAAAAGATTAAAAAATATTGTACTCTGATAGATCATACCTTTAGTTTTCAGATCTTCTGCTTTTCCTCTGTCCTCTGCTGTGGGCTGAGCAGCTGTTGTTCCACCCTTGATATGAAAATATACATTTTTTTTTTAACTTAAAACTTGTGAAAGGTTGACTCCAGTTACTGATGTCCTCAATTAAAAAAAAAATAAAATAAAAACAAACAAATTAAACAAACAACTGACCAACTTAAGTTTATTGAAGAAATCAATTATTTTTTCTTTGTATTCTCCACTCCGATTGGAGTACATCTTGCTAACATAATCTCTTAGGAAAACCAAACTAAACTTTTCTTAATTTGGTTTTATCAGTTAAGTTGAAATTGTAAATTAGCCATCCTAAAGAGTTAAAAAGCTAACATTTTCAGCGTTAGCCCTTTGTCAGAGTAAATGGAGGAAAGGTAGGTTGTGTGTGTGTTTATATGCAGAAAGTGGAGCAACCCCTCTTTGTGGGAACATGGTGACCAGAAAAACAAAAGTAAATTAGTAGAATGAAAAGCATTTGTTCATACCTATGGGATTAAGAGTGCTGATGTGAAACAAACTTTTGTTCAAGTCTTTTTTAACCACAGTTTCTTTAGAAACTTACCCCCTTGAAACTTTTCTAAACCATTTTACTCCTGAGACCTGCTTGTTAATTCTCCTCTCTAGTTGCTTAACATTTCCTTGTACATTAGTTATGAGAATTGGGTGTTCAATTGAGATAACAACTTGTATATGATAGGTTCAAGTATTCTTTGGATAATGTATGGATATTACAGGGAGACGTTACATGTTAATCACTCTTGGGAGTTAAAGGTCAGGAATGAGTTTTTAGAACTGACAATTACATATACCATTTTCAGTGGTTTAATCTATAATAATTATGTGCAGATATTTTGTGAGTTACAAGGTACTATTCTGATCCTGAAAGGGACAAGCAATGAGTTAAAATTAATGTCTGCCTGAATCATATGTCAAACCATTGAAAAAGGGATTTACTATTCCACCATCATTTAATTTTCAAGTCTTTTGGCTCCCAGTTTTCAAGTTCATATGGCCTTATCTGAGCAATGAACTGATCACACAAATAGTGGCATGAAAGAAGAAAACTACAAAAAAGAAACCATTTGAGAGTTCTTGTTGACCGACAAAAAATTCTCATGGGCTTTGACGTTTGTTGCCGAAAAAATCATGCCGAAAAAACAGAAAAGAATCAAAGATCATGCAGTCCATTTCTGTGTGTATTTTTTCCTTGTTTCACAGTTAATACTGTGGCATATTTTGTAAGTGCTATAACTCTTTTAAGGTCAAATGAACTATTAATGGAATATTACATAAATTATATATATTAAGAAGGTACTAGAATGGATATCACTAGGGTCATATCTAAGTTTGTTATTTTTTAGATGGTTCTGTTTTTTTTTACTGGCGCTGAAACAACTAAACCAAGACATATAGAGATCTACTGTGATATAAAGAATGATTGTTTAGCAGAAGGTCCATTGAAAGAACTGATTACAGACCTGAGTTGCAGTTTGGAATATTTCTGCTAGAGGTTTGTCGCTCTTTAATGTTGCTGCTTGTGATGTATCATTTCTGTTTATGTCATAAACGGCTTCTAAACATTGGATTGAAACTAGGAGGAAAAAAAATTCAAACCCAAACAGTAATAACATTTATATAATAATGTGCATCGCACATCATTTTTATTAGTTTTTTTATTATAATTCATTGGAGGACAGGTACATGGCTGACATAACTAATAACAATTTTTTTTTGCTTTGTAATCACTTTGAACAAATAGATTGCATGTTACTGTGGGTGTGTTCAGAAATAGATTTCAGAAGACATCAAAACATAGATCCAGGGAATCTGCTTCTTCAGATTATCTAAATAGTGATGGAAATCAAAATTTGCTTTCATATACTGTGCGTCCATCCACTCATCCCTACTCAAAATGAGTCATCCTTCCCTTCCCTCCCCCCCCCCCCCCCCTCATCCTCTGAGTGAGAGGGACGCATGATGGTATACGCAAATATTGGGGCAAGAAAAAATATCAGACGCAAACGTAAGAAAGAAAAATAACCAGAAAATCAGTAATGTTTAGCAGGAAATAATAAATTACTTTTTAATTATGTTTTCCTTGAAATTAGAAGAAACGGCAGTGTCAATTTGACTGGGAGAACGCGAAATTAAAGTTTAAGTTACATGTGCGACTTCGTCTTCCACACATTGTTTCCCTAACATGCTTCACAAAGTATAGAAATTAACATATTTGAAAATTCATCTATAAAAAAAAGAAAAGTTTTCCTCGAATTTCTGTAAGTTGTTACATTTTAGCACTTACCTTCTAAGCTCTCCGCTGAGTCTCCAATTATGGCACCAGAGTTCAACTCCGACGAAAGGTGCTCAATAATGGCGAATGCTAGCCTTTTTGAAATTGACATGTCTTCTGATAAATTGATCGAGTGTTTAAAATCCTAAAAACGCAGTTAATTAATCAGAAAGGTGTTTTGATTCCGTCTAGAAATTAACACACGTTTGCCAGCTTGGTTCCTGTTTAAAATGGTGGAGTTTATTTGAACCCGCAATGTACATGGACTGCGGCCAAAGGTTCTCGGTCCAGTCTTTCTCGGAGACTTAACCTGCTTTACTCACACGTGAACTAATTTCGTCAAATGTTTAGAACCTGTTCTGGGTTCAGCTCTGGCGCCCTCCTCCGATCTGTAATACTTACACGACTTTTACATTGTCGTAGATCCCTATCATCTCAAATTAGCGAAATTATGAAGCTTTACACCGACCGAGGAAATCCATTTCTACTCAGCATTTTGGCTGCAAAAAATCTGGCAGGCGTTCCACTCACTGTTCAATACATCAGTCATGAAGGTCAGATAACTTTCTTCCTCTAATGATATGAAAGGGAAACCGGAACTGGTTTAGGTTTCTGGTGTTCGCCCAATCCTATTGTCTCTTAGCTCTAGATCTGTCTTCTGAACCGACTACAATTTCAAATCAAAAGTTCTCAACCGACAGTTGCTATTCATTATCGATAGGCGATTGTGCTTCTTTTTCTATCACCTTTATATTTCCTCGTAATTAAATTCCTTTCTGATGGAATAAGAAGTTCGTTAGACTTTGGGATTCTTAGTGTGGAACTAGGATTTCAGTTGAATTCCGTAAAACTAGGTTAGCAACGAGATAATCGAGTTGTGTATTGTAAATGAAAAAAAGGTAATGTCCCTAACTGTTCAGCAGATGAAGACGTAACAAATAAATTTCATACACTCATAATTGATGCAGCGAAGGAAGTATAACAAAGTGATTGATAATAGACTAATGGGTTATGAGTATAATAAATTTTCACCTTTCTTTATCAGATGGAAGCAAATTAAATTGTCCAGGAGATAGGAAGGTTTGTTCAAAATATTTTTTTTTACACAGGAAATAGCTTTGTTAAGAGTGAGCCCATTGCTCTCAAAACCTATCCCACTTTCCATATCATGAACTAACCAGGAGTATTAAAAACTGGATTATTGGATAATGCAATTCAAGACTTTTTATTAGCATATGAGCCAATATACCATAATATATAAATATGTTAAGCAGCGTGTGTCAGTCTAAAATTAAAAGGGAGCTAAAAAATTTAACAAGATTTTAATTTAGTTTAAAGTTTTTAATAAAACAATTATTATTCCACTCACGCTTGTTGGATATGAGATGAGTATAGCTAAACTCGGCGCTACGTGCCTCGTTGGCTATCTATCATCTCATATCCAATGCACACTCGTGGAATAATTGCTAAGTATTTGATATCTTAACCCTCTCAATCACTATATGTCATTAATAATTCTCCTTAATTTCTGTCATACAATTCTTATGACATTAGTTTGGAGAATTTGGTTTTGGATCAACTGATAATCTCCTGATTTCCTCTTTTTCTTTATTCTCGTTACCTGTCTGCTTGATATTTTCTTGATATTTTTCTAAGGAGAAATTCTGTCCTGGTCATTCTTGGAGTTAAAGGGCTAAGAGGAAAAATAATTAATAAATGTTTTGGGGGCTTGATGATGTGATCAGTTAGTCAAATTCAATAACTGTAAATCAAGCTAACCAAAGGATAACAAATTAAGGGATAAGTTTTTAAAGAAACTGTGGTGCTGCATTGGCGGGGGTAATATCATGCTAATTTGGTTATATCAACTAGGTTGAAAATGTAAATTGGCCACCTAAAGAGTTTAAAAAGCTGATGTTTCAAGCAGTAGCCCTTTCGTCAGAGCAAATAGAGGAATTGTGGGTTGTGTATGTGTTTAAAGAAAGTGGAGCTATGTTATTGGTGGAAACATGTTGATGAGAAAACAAGAATAAGTTAGTAGAATGAAAAGTGTTCGTTGATAACTATGATGTTAAGAGTGCTGATTTGGGAGATAAAATTTTTGTTAAAGAGTTTTGCGGCTTTCTGAGCTACCTAAATGTAAGGAAAGACCGCAGATTGTCATATGCTGCTTAGAATGATTAGGTAGATTCATGTGTCTAACAACTGGTTTTGATGCATCCAAAGGCTAATTCTCTGAATTTTTTCATAGCTTCCAGTTCTTGAAGCTGAACATGGAGTTTTATTATACAGTCCAAACAGTATATGCAGGTACTGTATACAAACTTAGATTTATCATAGAAATGCAGCATTTGTGTATCAAAAAATATCTTATCATGATGTCAATATCTATTTTAATTCACTAACACTTTCTAGTATAATTTCAGAGCTGAACAAAGAGTATCCAGCAATCTGATTGGTTGAGCAGTTCCTTATATGATGCTATATAAACTGCTCTTTGCAGTTTATATAAAATGTTAAACTAAAATGTTAATAAATGTTACTAAAATGTTATGATTTTAGAAATTTCTCTGTTGTTCAGCTCTGAAATTATACTAAAACAATTATTCGCCTCAGGTTCGGTGAATATTGTCAAATAATCCCCTCGACTTCGTCTTGGGGATTATTTGATGATATTCACCTCGCCTTTGGCGAATAATTGTTAAATGACCCAAATACATTGATTTTTGAAATGACATATTAATTAATTGATTGCATGGAGGATATGGCATCTGGGTAGTCAGTTGTGATCAAATTTGAAGTTTGAAGCAGTAATCTTGTTTAATATGTGTTGAACTTTTCAACTGTGGAAGATGTTCAATGGGACTGTGGTTTACTTGTAACTGTGTACCAAGGAACTCTTACAGAGACGACTTACCAGTACACGTACAAGAGAAAGGAGCACTCTCCACAAAATTATTCACCTGTTATGATTTCTAGCTCCGTGTTTATTTTGAGGTAGTGTTTGGATTATGACATTATGCATGTTTGAATGTATTTGTGATATTTAGACGAGCTGGCCCAGTTCAGCTTAAAGCTGGATTGAACAGGGCCCTTTATGAAGAATAACAAGGCTAGACCACAATTATGCCTGGAGCTACGGTGTACATTGCTCATTCACTATGAGAAGTGCGTGGGTTCTTTGATTTAATGTCCCCTATCAACCAGTACAGAGAAGATGCTAGAGACAAGGCCTATAGTTTATTGTCTAGAATGTCTTAACCATTTGCAGATTTCATGGCAAAGGCAGCATAATTAGTTGAGGAGATTTTTAACAGCGGCATAAAAAAGGCACTACTTAGCTCCCTCAGTACATAACAGGTTTGGCATTGGATTATGAAAGGCAGATATCAAGAGATCATGGCTATGTCACGCATTGTCACAAATTGTGGGGTCAGTGACTTGCTATGCACTGTTTTTTTAAAGGGGGTTGGGGGTGTTTTTGTAAGCACCAAGAAATGTATGCATGCATTCAGGAATGTTTTTTAGCAGTATCTTTGGAACTGCTCAACCAAATATTGAATTTCGTTGTAGGGAGGGAGGGGGGGAGTAACTTTTGCAATTACTCTATGTGGGATAATTACTTTTGGTTTAGCCATTAACATGGTAATGATTGCTAAGGAAATCAACATAAATATGGTTTACGTATTATGTGCACGATCCTCGCAGTAAAGCACTATTTAAGAAATAGTGAAAAATAATTAGAAATGTCATACAAACTATTATTTCTTATCACTTTGGGATAAAAGAGACCATTCATACCGGATCGTAATCATCAGGGCAGTCCTTGAGAGACATGTATCTGCTTCCTCATTGTGTAACTTCACTGGCAGATGGTGGATGGGATGCTCTCCACACCTTGTCATTGATACTACATCCCAACTATCTTAAAAGCATCCTGACTCCCCAATTGACAAAGAAACTTCTTATCAGAGCTCATTGACTCAAATTGACACACAAACTTCTTGCAGTTGGAAGTGCTGATCAGAGCTCATTGACTCCTGAATTGACTTACAAACTTCTTGTGATCTGGAGCTCTTATCAGAGCTCATTGAATACCAGATCAATCAACAAATTTCTTGTAATCGGAAGCTCTTATCAGAGCTCACTTACTCCCCAATTGACAAACAAACTTCTTGTCAGAGCTCACCAACTCCTTGATTACCAAGATGAAGTAGACTTCTTATCAGAGCTCATTGACTCACAAACGTCTTGTGATTAGAAGCTCTGAACAGTGCTCATTGACTCCCTAATTGACCAACAAACCTTTTGTGATCTGGAGATCTTGTCAGGGCTCACTAGATCCCAGATTGACCGACAAATTTCTTGTGATTGGGAGCTCCTATCGGAGCTCACTGACTCCCTGATTGACAGACAAACTTCTTATCAGAGCTCATCGACTCAAACTGACACACAAACTTCTTGCAATTAAAAGCTCTGATCAGAGCTCATTGACTCCCAAATTGACCCACAAACTTCCTGTGATCTGGAGCTCTTATCAGAGCTCATTGAATACCAGGTCAACCAACAAATTTCATGTGATCAGGAGCTCTTATCAAAGTTCAATGACCCCCAGATTGACAAGCAAACTTCTTATCAGAGCTCATTGACTCACAAACATCTTGCAATTAGAAGCTTTGATCAGAACTCATTAACTCCCTAATTGACCAAGAAACTTCTTGTGATCTGGAGCTCTTATCAGAGCTCATTGAATCCCAGATCGACCAAAAAATTTCTTGTGATCAGGAGCTCTTATCAGAACTCACTGACTCCCTGATTGAGAAGCAAACATCTTATCAGATCTCATTGACTCACAAATGTCTTGTGATTAGAAGCTTTGATCAGAACTCATTGACTCCCTAATTGACCAAGAAACTTCTTGTGATCTGGAGCTCTTATCAGAGCTCATTGAATCCCAGATCGACCAAAAAATTTCTTGTGATCGGGAGCCCTTATCAAAGTTCACTGACTCCCAGATTGACAAGCAAACTTCTTATCGGAGCTCACAAACATCTTGCAATTAGAAGCTTTGATCAGAACTCATTGACTCCCTAATTGACCAAGAAACTTCTTGTGATCTGGAGCTCTTATCAGAGCTTATTGAATCCCAGATCAACCAACAAATTTCTTGTGATCAGGAATACTTATCAGAGCTCACTGACTCCCCAATTGACAAACAAACTTCTTATCAGAGCTCATTGACTCAAACTGACACACAAACGTCTTGCAATTAGAAGCTCTGATCAGAACTCATTGACTCTCTAATTGACCGAGAAACTTCTTGTGATCTGGAGCTCTTGTCAGTGCTCATTGAATCCCAGATCGACCAACAAATTTCTTGTGATCGGGAGCTGTTATCAGAGCTCACTGACTCTCCGATTGACAAGCAAACTTCTTATCAGAGCTCATTGACTCAAATTTACGCACATACTTCTTGCGACTAGAAGCTCTGATCAGAACTCATTGACTCTCTAATTGACCAAGAAACTTTTTGTGATCTGGAGCTCTTATCAGAGCTCATTGACTCCTTAATCAACCAAAAAAATTGTATATGATTGGGAGCTCTTATCAGAGCTCTTTAACTCCATGATTGACCACCAAACTTCTTGCATTCGATACCCCTATCAGAGCTCATTGACTCAAATTGAGTCGACACAGAAACTTCTAGCGATTGGAAGCTCTTATCAGAGCTAATCAATTCCAAAATGGAACAACAAACTTCTTGCAATTGGGAGTTTTTATCAGAACTACTTGACTTCCTGATTTGATACACAAACTTGTTCACCAGGAGTAATTTGTTGAATCTGTAGAGTAAAAGTGAGGATTTACCTCTGTCAGCTGTTGCCTTGAGAATTGCCTCCCAGTATCCTTCACTGGAAAAAAGCAGCACCGTGTTAATGCGGCTGTCCCCGAAACTTGAACTGTGGTATTGGAGTCTATTTCTTAAATCTGCTGAACAGGAGACAAAGGTCTCTCAATGTATCACAAAGCAGAAGATGTGGATCTTTCCTCCCCTTAGTGGTAGATGTCATCTTGTATGTGCAGATACTTTTGTTGATTACTTTCTGGGCACAGAATGCTTTCCTCTGCAACCTCTAAAGCTTTTAAGGGCAACATTAAAATGCTCTAACTCTGCAGGGGAATGACTTTCCTTTAAGTAGCAAGATTGTACAATAAAAGCCATAGAAACTGGGTTTGGAGAACATAATTATCCTTTTTACCACTTTCTTGAGAGTGGTAAAGACCAGCTAGAAAGTTGATGGCAATATTGAGTCCTTCAAACAATCATAACATTCTGAAACTCTCCTGGGTATCTCCACTGGATTTCTTTTGCCTTTGTTAAAAAAAAAAAAGAAGATAAATGGTGAGGCATTTTTCAAGCAAAGAACTTCTGCTGTATGTTCCTTTCTGTGTTTTTTACTATATTTGCAAAATCATGTTTTTTCTTGGTTTCCCTAACAACTATTGCCATGGTAATGGTTAAGCAACTGAAATTATCCCACAATAAGTAACTGCCTGTGTTACATCACCCCTTCCAAGTTTTATTTGGTTGATTAGTTTGGGCTGTATTGCTGAAAAGTTCCTGAAGACATGTGTACATAATTGGTTCTTCCAAAAGCACTTCACTGCCACTAATAACAAGTCATTAACTGCACAATTTGTGGCTACCACTACATAGCAGTGATCTCTGGGTATCAGGCTACCAAAATCTGATGTCAAACCTTTTGAGTAGAGAGTGTGCTAGGGAGGACACATTTTCTGGCTTTAGTTAGTTTTTTTAAAACCCTGAGTGTTGTTCCTGTTGGGGACTTGGATTCTTGACCTCCCAACATAAGTTCGCCAAGCATGGTAAAAAAATAATTGGCGCTCCAGGTAAGGCATTCTGCAGAGTCCCAAGAGTATGATTTGTAAGTCAATAATGCTCAGCAAACTGATTGTCAGTCAATAATGCTCAGCAAACTGATTGTCAGTCAATAATGCTCAGCAAACTGATTGTCAGCATCGTCATTTCCTGTTCATTATTTGTGTTCAGCAAACCTACAGTACTAACTGTTTTCAACAAGTTGAACTGATTTTGCAAAGCTGGAACAATAGACAGAGAACAGGCTCCCATCAAAGGATGCCAACAAATACAGCACGGTACAAACAACTTATTCACAAGATTTGCACAAAAAAACAAACCAAACAGAACAACCTTAGATTATTGATGGATCTAAATGATCAATCACAACACTTGATACTTTCTTACAGCCAATAAAATCACACCAAAACTGACCAATCAGTGTACAGAAGCCAGACTTGCCATTGACAACAACTCTTCACTCGATGTTAATGATGACTAAGGTTAGAGAAGTGTCAGTCACCAGTCAGACCACACAATCAGATATTTTGATTTGTATAATCTGTGATGCTATCATGGTAACCTTTCCTGTATAGGTATCTGTTGGACCTCAAGAGCAACTTGGAAGAAACACCTGATCCCAACAGGGAAGCAATTGTTGATCAGTGGGTGGAGTGGGAGAGTAGATCATTGCAGGTTAGATTTGCTTGGCTCAATCCTTTATGTTGGATCATTGGCTTCTAGTTCAAGTATTGCAAATTCTAATTATATTCTGTACAGTATATCTGTGAGTTCACTAGGATATCACTTTGATTCTATCCTATCCTTAAGCTTTCACTTTCTGGTGACTGAAATGCTATTTCTGATGACCATTTTCTAATTTTAGGTTTCCAAATGGCAACTTGAAAAAAGTGTTTTAGTTTGGAGTACTGAGCAGTGAAAGTTCCCCAGTAATTGAGGTTAATGTTTTGAAGGGTAAAGGTCAAGGGACATTCCAAATAAACAAAAAAGAACAAAAGATGGAGAAGGTGACCATGAATTGCATATGATCAACTTGAACAATTTCTAACAATTTTTTTGATAGGGCAGATCATGGTGCACTCCTTTGGAAAAGAGATTTCAATTGATATGAATTAGAGCAAACTGCGTGTAACCTTCCATAATGGTTTGGTCAGCAATGAAACCTACAATTAGGATAAATTTTAATAACTAGGTAACTTTTGCCCTTTTAATTATATATAATTATTGTTGATATTTTGTTGACTATAAATTGTTCATCAGCATTCTGCCATTTTATTGCAGCCTGTTCTGTTCCGTCATCTTGTATCATCTATTGGCCTGGGTAGGCAAAAGAGCAGCCATGTTGATGATCTGATGAATTTACTGACACATGCTGATCAAGCCTTGTCTGCATACAAGTTTTTTTCTGGGGTGGGTTCATGTAAGAATAATTCAACTAAAAAGGAGCTTTGTCATTGTGTTTGAGCAATTCCTGTGCTGTCGTGTCTATATGGTGTTATCATAGTATGCATAGCATTTACTTTTGAAGGGCACCACATTGGTGCATGTTCTATTGAGAAATTTGTGACTATTAGAAATATAGTGTATTCTAGAATATTAATGTTGCATGTTAATTATCCTTTTTTTGTATGAGATAGTTTAGATGAGCACGAAGTTCGTGCAGAAGAGAACTTCAAGGCTTTTGGGTGAACATGTTAAGTGTAGTTTGCTGAAGCTTCTCAGAGAATTTCTTAGTTAAATTTGTGTTATTCAGCTTATTGTATACTTAGAAGTCTGAGAATTAAAAGCCTTCTAAAGGAAGTCTTTGCGCTGTGCCATGCAAAGCTAATTTACAATTGAAGGCTACAGAAAAATATTGTCAGAGTGAGTTAGAGTTGGATAATGATAAGAGAGGCAATGCAAAGGATAAACTTGCTTGACATTTGACTGTCATTCATTTGCGTTTCAGGATCAACTTGGTTTAGCAGATGTCATCCTTTGGGGTTCACTTCATCCCTTGTTCATTGCTGATTCAAGCTTCTCTGGTTCTGTCAACTTTTATTGTGCATTTGTTTGTTGTGGATAATTCTGTTTGCCAGGAGAGTGTAATAGTTTCAAGTTCACATTAAGTATCAAAGATAGTTAACATTACTTGTTTTCGTCATCTATTTGATGTTGCAGATCCTCAGATAAACAATATCAGAAAATGGTATGGTCAGCTCATGTCACAGGATGTTTTCCATAAAAGTGCTTCTGAGGTGACAGGAGACAAAGGAGCATCTGCTTTTAAGGTAACAGAAAGACAAAAGTTAGATATACAAACTAGGGTAGATTTTCAACAAAAACATAATTTTCATGGGTCAAAATTCTGAGAGTAACATGGAAATGTTCCAGAATTTACCCCTTCCTCCTAAACGAGTGAGACACAGTGAAGCCTGTTGCTTCAAGAAATAGCGGTCAATCATTGAGGGATTTTTTTGTGGAAGAAAGAAGGGATTTTAATTTGCTAAAGTTGACCTTTAAAGCACTTTATTTTAAACAGTGGCCAGCATATCTGAACTTACAACGAGTCCCTATACGCAGAGAGCTGCGCTCATCAGACTGTATTAGACTACAGGTTCTTTTAGAAAAGGGGACCTTTCAAGACACCTCGGCCGTTTTATTTAATAATCTACCAAAGGAACTGAAAACCTGTGATGATTTGCATATTTTTTCATCGCGTTTATTTAAATACTAAAAAAACCGGGCGAAGGCACGCCTTTAGTAATTTTAAATTAGTTTAAGTCTAAGTGTATACAGACTGGAATGTTTAGCTATTTTAAATTTATGATTGTAAATATTAAATAGGTTTAAGTTGATGCTATAATGCATTTAATAAGTTAGTGATACATGAAGAGCCACTCTGTGAAAACACTGTCAGTAAACTTTACTTTACTTTACTTTACTTTACTTTACTTTACTTTACTTTACTTTACTTTACTTTACTTTACTTTACTTTACTTTACTTTACTTTACTTTACTTTACTTTACTTTACTTTACTTAAAAATTTCATCAGAAATCCTCCTTACTGTTCGTCATACAAATCTTACCATCTTAGTCCGGAGAATTTCGTTTTGGATCAACTAATAATCCCCCAAATTACTATTTTGCTTTATTCTCATAACTTGTCTGCTTGGTATTGTTTTGACATTGTAAGGAGAAATTCTGTCTTGATCACTCATGGGAGTTTAAGGGTTAAGCCTCTCTTGGTAATGAGGAGGGAAGGGAATGGAAACACTCATCTTTGCTTCATGCCATTGAAATTGGGATGCACTACAACGGTGTGGATCATGATCACTGGGCTTCTAGACAAGGTCTCTGCCCTTCACAAAAAGGGCCATTGCTTATTTTAGGTGGAAATTGTTGTTCTTCTTGTTGTAGGACTCTTTGCTGGCCATGTCTGGAACACAGGTGCCACCAAGTTCTAAACCACAGGAAGGAACTAAATCGAAACAGAGCGTAAAAGGTATCAACCTCAATTCATTGTGGGACTTATCATTCACCAAAATGATAACAAAACTAAATTTGAAAGGCAGTAATGGAAAAGATGAGAAAAAAGGAACTTACAGCAGTGGTACAAAAAAAAAAAAGTGTTCACTTTGAATACTGTTATTTTGTCCAACTGGCCCCGGTTGTTCAAAGTTTGGATAACAGTATCCACGAGATAGATCTATATCCGGTGGATAGCGCTAAACCCGCCTTTTAATATCGTTTATCCCACTGGTTAGCTATTTATCCGTTGAATAGCGTCATCCGCTCTTTATACAACTGGGCCCCGGAGGTCACGTCACGCTTTGGGCTATTCATCCTAACTGTGTTAAGTTTATCATTTGCCAATACTTATGATCTTTTCCATTGTCTGGTTTTGGTTCTCCTCTTTCACTGAACTAATTAATGTTTTGTAGCCTTTTGAAGTTAAACGTAGGGTAGAATGTTGAAAAGTTGAGGTCGTCCTGCCGAGTTAATTGGTCAATAGACTTGTTTTGAGTCGCTCTGCCCCGTGTAGGGGTTAGAAAGCGAAGATATCGCAATCTCTATGATTTGTGTTTAGCTTATTTAACATTCTTTACACTTCCCGTGATTCTCTGTTTACTGCGATTGTTGTGCATTGCGCGCTAAATGTCTGTGTTTGTGTGTTGCTTTGATTTTTTAGGATCACAGCCACCTCAGCAAGAAAAAGGGAATGGTATTTCACAAGATGAGGTATACTGCTGGTTGCTAATTTAGCGGGACTTTCAATTTGCGGTTTATAGATTTTTATTTAAAAAAAAACCCGCACCCTCTCTTGTAACTGTCTAGTTTGAAGTAACGAAATCAAATAACTTGCGACATAAACGTTGGTCTAAATTTGTTTCAGGTAGGTCAAGTCAGAGTTGCTTCAAGTGAGGAAATTGCTGAAGCAGTAAAAAACTGGAATCAAGGAAGCAAAAACCGGCCGAAACGTCGCCGGCTTATGGACCCAATGTAAGAACAATTTTGGTAAATGAGCCTAACGTCGCGCGATCTCTTACAGCCTTTCCATAAAATGTCACGCGACGCTTTCCAGCATTACATGACATTTTGAAGGGTGGTGCAAAGGAGACTGCAGTGTTGCCCGCATTTTTCAGCTTTTGCCAAATGTTTCCGAAATGAAACGACTAACTTTCTTTTATAGTTTGCCCATTGAAGGAGAAAAGAATATTCTTATCACCAGCGCCTTGCCCTATGTGAATAATGTGCCTCATTTGGGGAACATCATTGGTTGTGTCCTCAGTGCTGACGTATTTGCCAGGTAAATTAACGAGTAAAGCGAGCCATAAAGGGTGGTCTGTCGTTGAGAACTTTCTCAGCCCTCACTTACGATGCGAGCTACCATCATTGAAATTCAGTGCCTTATATTTACTCATATTGCGATGATTCCTACCTATCTTACCCCTAAATAAAATTTTGTTACCCTCGAAGCATATTTCGCCACACGTTGCTTTTGAAATACAGTGTACATGCGTGTGAGCGTTTTTTCTTAGTTAGAAATTAGAAATCTTTAGTCAGAAATATTAGATTTGAAACCTTTGCAGCGTGAGAGCTTCCAGACGATTTAATCTGTGAATATTGGTATTATACTAATTGTGTCTGATGAATTCCCCAAGTACCAAAGTCAAGACTTCGACACGGGTCAGGGGACTGGTAATGAGTGGTTATCTCTCAGATGAGCAATTTGATCTGTCACATTGAAAGGATCCGATCAGTAATTTCAAAAGAGCTGAAGTAAATAGGAATATTATTTGGAGAGCTTAAATATTTTTGGGACACAATTTATACAAACATGATACCTAGTCTTTCCATAAAGATAAGCTTGATTGATGAAGAAATCTTTTTTACCATTACTCTCTGTTTCGTCTACATTGTATCCTAGGTACTGCCGCCTTCGTCAGCACAACACGCTTTACATCTGTGGAACGGATGAGTACGGCACAGCCACAGAAACTAAGGTAAATGGCTGCTCTGACGAAGGGCTAACGCTCGAAACGTTAGCTTTAGAAACTGTACGGTGGCCAGTTTACTTAATCAACTCAGTTGATGAAACCGAATTATCTTATAGGCTGTTTAGCTTTCTGGCATAAGAGCTCCTTTGGATTGAGTATCGTAAAACCGAAACCAAAATCATCACAACGACCAACTCTTTAACTGCCAAGATGTGCTTGTTAATTCTCCCCTCTGGCTGCTACACATTTCCTTGTAAATCGGTTACGAGAATTTGGTGTTCAATCAAGGTAACAACTTCTACCTGATGAGTTTGAGTATTCTCCATTACCTGTTTGCTGGATAATCTGTGGATATTAAAAGGAGAAGTTGCATGCTAATTACTTCTGGGAGTTAAAGGGCTAAACTAAAAACAAGCAAACTGCTTGAAACGAGGAAAACACGCGTGAACAAGTAGCAATTTTTTATCGTTTTTTTTTTTTAATCTGTACAATGGTTGAGAGGGTGACCCATGTTTTCCTGTCCACTCAAAGAAAACCAAGCAAAATTATTGCATTCCCGGATTTCTTCGTACGGTTAAACGAATATGAATTTCGCTACATCCATTCTTATAACTGAAAAGGGAGGCATAAAATTTTAATTCTGAAAATGCTTTTGGGCGCTTTCAATAGTTACCTCTAACTAAAATGACGTAGCAGTTGATAAAGAAAACACATATGTTAGAAAAAGGGGCATTACGGTTTACATTTTTACGGCAAATGGCAATAACCAGGTTATACACGCGAATAATTAAAAAAAAAACCTGAGAAACTCAAGAATGATTTGTAGACCCTTTGCTGGCCTTTGTTTTCTTGCAAGACCACAATCTCCAGGGCTGTGCTCCATCAAAGGCGGCCAAACCTTTGTCCTTGTGAAACTTTGCTTTATGAAAGCCTTTGAAATTCGGGCACCTAGCAATATCCTTCAAGAGCCCTCAGCCACCCCATCATTCTTCTAAAATCACAGGTTTGCACACTAAACGTCTTTATGATTTCCGATGTAACCTTTTTCTTGATTATATCAAATGTCAAGTTGACTCCTTTATCATTAATTCCAGGCGCTAGAAGAAGGTCTTACACCTCAGCAGATCTGTGATAAGTACTTCAAGATTCACAAAGAAGTCTACGAGTGGTTTCAGATCAAGTTTGATTTCTTTGGAAGAACAACTACTCAACAGCAGACTGAGTAAGATCCTAATGCAACATTTTAGCTGTTTGCTTCTCTTGTTTTTCGAATTCCAAGAATTTTGTCGGTCTTTTCATTGCTCTCTGTATTCTCTTGTCACGACTTCAAGGGTTGGGATAGTAAACACGGTAGAAAGACTTGCATGGCCACTCAAGCTTTTCCCAGCAGAGTTTTTTTTTTCCATAAAGCGACTAAAACGGTCCGGCCTCTTCTCACCGATGGGATTGGATTCTTCTAGGGATGCAGCCCCTTCTGGCCTGGAATTCTTCAAGTCTCCCTGAAAGTTTTCTGTCTTCCATTACAATGGTAGAGAGAGGGAGGCACTGTTAGATTTGATCCTTCAATTGTCTGATCGAGGATGTAGATTCTCCTTAAAATTTCAATACTTATTCAGTAAAAAAGTAATGAAAATAGACAAACTGGTCAGATTAAAGTTGTTGTCTTGATCTGGCACCAAATTCCCGTAACTTTTTTGAAAAGGAAATCTGAAGAAGTTAAAAGGGAGAATTACAATTCAGATCTGGGGAGTAACGGAGAACACAACACAATCACCTTCACTGGGGCTGTATTCCGAACCTATCCTACTGGTGTCCAACCTGCTAAACATTTGGCTTCCACGTTTCTCCCACCTCGTTAACGGTATTTTTCTTGTTCTATTGTTACTAGAATCGCTCAGGATATTTTCTGGCGTCTTCACAAGCAAGATCACTTAGTGGAGGACACACTAGAACAGCTGCAATGCGTGGACTGTAAAAGGTTTGCCTAGCACTTACATTTTTGACCGCGAAAAAGCTATTGTGCCAGACTTAAAGTAGAGGCGTTAGAGCGAAAGCAAACGACCTCCGATTATTTTTTTTTCTTTCATTCACACATTGGGAAGACCTCCCAACTCCTTTTTGGTGATACTCAACTGATGACGAGTCTTTCAACTATCATTTTTTTTAGCGGTGCTGCAACTTTTTGGCAAAATTGTCGTTGATGACCATTTTTTTGTCCTATTTTCTTATTCTCATTCTAGATTTTTAGCTGATCGTTTCGTCGAAGGCACCTGTCCTTTCTGTAACTTTGAGGTAACTCTTACTTTGAGATTAATCGTTTGAGTACAGGAGATCGTTTCTAAACAATTTAATACGCTTATTACTGTTATTCAAAGCTGATTGGCTGGACCGTTCCATTATTAGAGAGAATTCTGTTACTGATTAGACCTGTCGGCCAGTTGGGTCAATTCCTAAACTGAGTCAACCACTTTGCTGGCACTTTTTTAGTTATGGAAGTTATGGAAACCTCTCCCAAAAATTCCCTATTAATTTCTTAACTACTCTCGCTATCCGGCAGTTTCCACAAACGTTAAGTGCTCTTTGTCTGTTGTTATTTGTCTTTGTCTTTTGCCCTTGTGTTTGTGGGGAGTGTTGCTAATTTTTTTTGAAATTTCCATCGTTGTTAAACAGTTTATGAGATCGTAAAAGGACGATCTAACGTTATTCTGTTGGTATGTACAGGATGCCAGAGGGGATCAGTGTGATTCTTGTGGAAAGCTTATAAACGCCATCGAACTTAAGGTAAAACAAAGTGAGAACTCCTCCTTTAATTTGTTGGGAATTTAGTTTTTTTTTATTTGATTTTAGTTGATGGTATAGTTATGCTTAAGAATTCTTTCTCAATGAGATCTTTCAAGTTGGCTTCTGTTGCTGTGCAACATCTTGACTATAGCCCTGGTTTTTGTGAAGCCTGTCTCGTAGTCAACGGCTATTAATGTAAGGAAACACATCTAATTCCCTATTCACACCAGCAAAACATCTTAGTTAAACCGGGTTCAACTGAATGAAATTTTCCATAGTTTTTAAGTTGTCGCTAACTTATATTTTCGATCTGCTAAATCTAAAGTCGACAAACATTGGTTTAAGCAGCAGCTCTGACGAAAGACACCACAATGCAGCGGCCTTTGTGTAAATGTCAAGATAAGTTACGCCAAAAATCCATGCGCTATGAGAGCCTCGTCGAAATTTCATCATTTCTTTCGCTAAGCTATGGCAATTTCAGCGGCCAAAAATTTCAGCGCAGAAAATAAAGGGACTGCTAACAGTCTAAATGACATTGCCTTTCAGAAACCTCGGTGTAAAGTTTGCGGAGGAACGCCAAAAGTGAGAAGTAGCAAGCATTTATTCCTGAACCTGGCCAAGGTAGACACAGAATGAAAAATCTTGCATGCGCGTGCTGATCTTAATTTTTTGGCATGTACACTTTACGAGTTTCCAATAGTTTCTCTTAAACATCTTATCCAGTACTTACTTTTTCTTTCAATTTTTAGCTTGAACCATCTTTAAAAAGCTGGGTTGACAAATCTTCTTCGGAAGGTAAGAGATTTAACCTACAGAAAAATGGAAAAATGTGTGCAGTTCTGAACACAAGCAAATGGTTCATACTGTTGTAGAAACGACTCGGAAAAATTTCTATCCGTGCGCTTTCCCATTCACTTAACCGAGAATTTTCGAAAACTTTTTATTCCTATTAGTTTTCCTTGCGTATTCACACAATATTATAGTGATAGAAAGGGACGTCTTTAGAAAAGATGTCTGGTGATTTTTTTCTTTTTTACCGGAAATGTGTTTAGACCAAACAGTAGATAAATACCTCAGTTTTCAAATGAGAGCTAAAGATTACTCTCAGTATCTGAGCAGCTGCGTACCCACCCCTCCCCTAGCTCAACAACAGTCAACTGAAAACAAGGTAGGGATTAGTGTTGTGGACGGGAGGGGTAAGGTGCGCAGTTACTCAGACACTGACATTGATCCAGGGCTAATACCGTGATACGGACGGGTCATCGTTCTTCTTAAGAGCTAAAAACGATCAAAAAATATCTTGTAACTGTTCAACGTCTCCTCCCTGGTCTTTTTCTCTCTTGTGCTCTTTCCAGGTACATGGACGTCAAACGCTCGCCATATTACCCGAGGATGGGTCCAGGAGGGGCTCAGACCGAGGTGCATCACGCGTGACTTAAAATGGGGCACCCCGGTTCCTTTGGAAGGATACACGGATAAGGTCTTCTATGTGTGGTTTGATGCACCAATAGGGTGAGGTCATATTTTTAGTTTCCTACTTATATCTTTCCTTTTTAAACATATTTTCCAGATGTGTGTAATTTTTTTTGATTTTTCGCATTTCTGCCCCCCCCCCCCTCCAATAAAAAAAAAAACTCGAGATTTTCGGGTCCAAGAACATCTACTGTCCTTCAAAGTATCGTTAATAATGAAAACGCTCTCTAAAACCATCTCTTGTTTGTAAGTTCTGTTCATAGCGCTGTAAAACATTAACACGAGACTGCACCAGCACTTGAAAACAAATGCGAAACTTTTTTGTCAGTGCAGTCGGATCTTGAAATTTTTAACTTTCATGTTTTGGGCAAAAAGAAATACAATAATGACCTTGAGGGTCACCTTAATGAGCTGTTTGTTACTCGTGTTACTCAGTGTTATATATCGCTTTGTTTCCTGAGGTCTATTCAGTTTTTTCCCCACATGTAGCGAAGGTTTTCTTCGACTTGTTGGGCAGTTTTGTAGCTTTCTTGTTTCTGTTTCTCTTGTATCAGATATCTTTCAATCACAGCAAATTACACAAAAGAATGGGAAAAATGGTGGAAAAACCCTCAACAAGTGAGTAATAAGACGTCATTCTTCTCAAATTCGAAGAAACACAACTAGGTCTTGATTCCTAAGGCGCTGTTCTACAAGAAAACTTTGCTTACAATTTTTCCGCAATCTCGATGCGCCGAGTGTTGCGAAACAATTCTCACGAGGCTGAGCCTGGTGCAATTCATTCCAGGGGTTGTATGTAAGGCAACTTTATGTGAACAAATATTCGACGCAACTTGCGTGAAAACTCTTCCCCGCTAGCTTGGTGACATCTGCTCTTGAAGTTACAGGTTCTTCTTTATTGGCAATGTTCAACCAGCCCCACCCCTCCACCCCCGCCCCTCCACCCCCTTAAAAAAACGTCAAGACCCGATGACGCAGCTTATCCAAGTCACTTTTTTTCCTGGTATGCGGATTGTTCTTGGAAACAGCACAGAGAAAAAAATCAGTTAGTTTGAGCGCCTTCATTGAAATATCTCAGTACTTAGTATTATTACCGGATACAACTGGTTCTCAAACTGCCTTATCGCTGTGTATTTCACAGGTCACTCTTCATCAGTTCATGGCAAAGGATAATGTCCCTTTCCACACTGTTGTGTTCCCGTGCACTCTGATTGGAGCTGACGACAACTACAGTTTACTAAATTCCATTAGCGCAACAGGTGAGCATCCATCGAAGTCACTGGTCGAACGGCGAGAGGTTAAGCTACAGCTATTCGGGCGTACAGTCAAACAGGCTCTGCTGTTTCACTCTTTTCGGGGGACCTCACGCGCTCTCTGAATCAAATCATAGTTTGGACTTGTTACCATTTCTTGAGACATGACGAGATCAGTTCTTTCTTAGTTTGGGCTAGTTGTAGTCTCTCTTTGACTTTTCAGCAATTATAAATGCACCATTGTTATCCTTGTCTCGGTTTCAAAAGGCTTTTTCGCTCGGAACCTGTCGAATCGTGTTGTCGGCTTTTGCCTTACTCGACTTCGCTCGAAGATTTAGCTAATCAAACTTTTTGATATCATTGGCATTGGTATCAGATGACAGTTGTGATTGGGGGCCTCCTTTTTATTCCCAGGCCGGGAATTGGGGGACATTATTTTCTACAGCAACACTCGGCAACAGTTGTCGACGTCATTTTGCTTAGTTATTCTCGTTTACCTTGAATTCATTTATAAATGTCGATCGTCCTTTGTAATTCTCAGAATACCTCAATTACGAAGACGACAAATTCTCGAAGAGTCGGGGACTAGGGGTGTTTGGCAATGATGCTGCCGATACTGGTATCCCGGCAGACATCTGGAGATTCTACCTGTTGTATGTGAGACCTGAGAACCAGGTAAAGACTGTCCTCGAGCCTATAGTACTTTGTTGCCAGCGTTCAGCTCCTTTGTGTCCATTGGCGATTCATGTTATAAGGCGCGCGCAACATCAGAAAGACACCGAACTGAACGTTTACCGGTCATTAGTTTACTATTCATGGTAATGTCATTACTCCGAATTGGAACCTGCACAGAGATTTTTGTCAAACTTTACCCACTGATTTTTTTATCCTCTAGCAACGTAAAGTTGTCGACAAAAACAGATTTCCCGTATTCTTTTAGGAGCAGTAATACCTTGTAGATACCCATATCTAATTCCTAGAATATTATGACGATTACATTTTACGAGTACTTGCAAAATTCGCGTTTCCAAAAATGTTTCCTTTTCCTACACTGAGAATTGGTTTATATTTATTTTACTGAAGGGAAATCACTGCTCAATTCCATATTGGCGAGAAAATGATGATTTGTCTCTTTGGTGAGCTCCTACCAAAGAGAAAAAGCCGTCAATATTTTATGTGAGCGCGCTACTTACCTGTGATATTATGCGCAATATGGAAAACTGTGTGGAATGACCTGGAGAGGTGTTTGCGGTACATACGTAACTGAGGTACTTAGAACTCTGGGTAACTGTGTTTACATACGTGCCAGTCTCTGAGTTCTCTTTCTGTCATCAACAGGATAGTGCTTTTAGCTGGACAGACTTTGTGTCGCGGAATAATACTGAACTACTCAACAATTTTGGTAACTTCATCAATCGGTAAGTTGTTATTTTTTAGATTAATTTTTTAGATCGTTTCGCGTGTTACTGCCATAAAGCGTAACATCAAGTTATCTCAGAGGCCTTCAACAACAAAGATTGACATTAAAAAGATTTTAATGGCTTTGGAACTGCACCCTAACCGCCATCAGTATGCCTATTCTCCGTACGGTTCTCTATACGTTTCTCTTTATACTGCCAAGGAGAATTTTTCTTACAATCAAGAGCCTTCAAGAACCCTGCTTCCTTGTTTGATTCAGCGGTAATATTATAACGGGAGATTGAAATCTTGTCACTTTAACAGAAAAAAGGGTTAACTGCGGGAAAACCCGAGTAAACTAAAGCTAAATCAGCTCAATCCCAGAGATGGGTACGATCAGAAACAATTCAAGATTCTCCTGAACAGTTCTAAACTTTTGGCTGCGTTTGTGTAAAAATGAAGATTTTAATAAATCTCAATAATTTAGAGCAATTTTCGTTTTCTTTTTTTTATTTTTGTCGAAAATGATCTGGGATTACTTTCGTCTAATTCCACCGACACACTCTGTAATTGGTCTAAAACGGTGCATTCTTTGTAACGAATCAGATGCAAACTTGAAAATCAATCGCGACTTGGTGGTCGCCCGCGTTTTCCCGCGCTTTAGGCGGTTTGCTTTTTGATTGGCTCCTTCTGATATCTTTCTTTGTTCTGATTGGTCGTCGCGATTACTTTGGTTTTAGTCTCGCGACAAGCAATCTGGTGCAACATATTTTATTCCTAGCTAAGTAACCAGCTGAGTAATGATTGATTGATTGTTTGTTTGGTTTTTTTTTTTTAGGGCCCTGATGTTTGTGCAGAACTTCTTTGGTGGTGCCATACCCTCCATAGATTTGACTGATGAGGATAAGAATTTCTTAGCTCTTATCAATAAAGAGTTGAAGACGTATATTGATGATCTGGAAAAAATGAGGTAATTCGGTGTTTACTTTGTAAAAAAGTACCTTGAGCGATATAGAGTATACAAACTAGTAGTTTGGTGAGACAGAAAAACACCAGAAACAAACGAGGATAGGCAAGGACGGCAAATATCGACGCAGATTGCACATGACAATTCTTACTTAAAGTTTTTTTTAATTTAAGGTGCGCAGTCCGGCTAAAGTCCCCCGAAAGTGTTGTAATGCGCATTTGATCATATTCAATTGTTAATTTGTGCAATATAAATATTAATTAATTAATTAATTTAGTTGCTTTCAAAGAGGACCATAGTTGTTAATGTCGGTTCAGGTCAAACGAACCCCTTTCATTGAATCAACATTCATTTAATTATTGTAGCGAATAGTAACTGTCATCATAGCCCCCGCGCCTGGGAAGATTTGAGACCAGTCGGGGAGAAAGCCTGAACTAAGCCTGAATTTTACGACGTTTTCTTGCCAGGCTCCGTGAAGGATTGAGAGGTGTGCTGAACATATCCAAACTTGGTAATCAATATTTTCAGTCCAACCAGCCGTGGGTTCTCGTCAAGGGAAGCGAATCAGACAGGTAAACGTGGAAACTTCGAATACTTGTAAATTGAGTTCACATATGAAGCTACTGATGGCCAAGCTCGCCGTCTGTAGCTCGTCTGTAGAGCGTACGAGCGCGGAATCTGAAGATCTGAGGTTCGGTACCTCATGGGTACTCTAAATTTTTTTCCTTGTACCACGCTCGTGACAAGACGGAAAAACGTCTATCCTCAGTAGACGCACTTATTGCAAAAAACATGTCTTTTGCTTTGTGAATTCCGCGAGTCTTCTCATTCCACGGGTCTTCCGATCCTACGAGTTTTTTTCATTCAATGGGTCTTCTCATCCAACGAGTCTATTCATCCTACGAGGTCTTCTCATCATCCCTCAGGCGTTCTCATCATCCCTCAGGCGTTCTCATCATCCCTCGGGTGTTCTCATCATCCCTCGGGTCTTCTCATCATCCCTCGGGTCTTCTCATCATCCCTCGGGTCTTCTCATCATCCCTCGGGTCTTCTCATCATCCCTCGGGTCTTCTCATCATCCCTCGGGTCTTCTCATCATCCCTCGGGTCTTCTCATCATCCCTGGGGTCTTCTCATCATCCCTCGGGTGTTCTCATCATCCCTCGTGTCTTCTCATCATTCCTCGGGTCTTTGCATTAAAAAATGTGAAAAACTCAGTGATATTTTTGGTGAGTTATAATCACGTGGAGGTTCCCCCCAATGCAAGTGCATGTCTTTCTAATGATCCACCTGCTGCTGTAAAGGCTCAAAGAACCCAATTTATTTCTTGGAACACCTCGCGCCACCTCTCAACCAATCAAACGCAAATGCTCGGACTACTCGCGTTTTCCCGCGCTCCAGGTAGTTTGCTTGTGTTTACATTTCATCCTAATTGGCCCTTCATGATAATACTATTTGATCTAATCGGCAGTTGTGACAGCTTCGGCTTTAGTGAAGCGGTTATCATCAGAAAAGCACTCCTTAGAGAGAGTTGACCTCTGTGGTTATATCTATCCCCAGGTCACGTGCTGGCACAGTTATTAGCATCGCAGCAAACCTCTCCTGGCAGCTCTCTGTTCTCATTCACCCCTACATGCCTGGTGTTAGTGAAGAAATTCAACGCCAGTTACAGGTAGGTCCGTTTAGCGTGCACAGATATTTTTATAATTTTTATTTTAAACCTCAATTACTTTTTTTTTTATCAATTTTAGCGATAAACTTCCAGATCTTTCTTGCAGCAAACGAAATCGAAAAAACAGCGAGGGCGGAAATAAACCGAAATTTTCGACTTGAAAATCCTAACCTTCTGATAGGAAATATTCAGCATGTCTTTAAGTCCATCCGTCCGTCCGTCTGCATTTTTTTCTGTTTATTTATGTCTAACTATCTTTCGAAAAATTAACAGTTTTCGACCCTGATCTTTGTGTTGTAGGTCTCCGACGATGGAAATGTTGTCCTGGATAACTTCATTCCCTATTTACAGCCTGGTCACAAAATTGGAACGGTAAGGAAAAATGTAATCGTATGCAAAATTAAATGAAAAGTGCGGTCTTCAGCCACATTTGTAACTCGCTGGAACATGGTGGCAGGTCTAAGCAATGATAGCGAAGTGGAGAACAAAATAATATGAAAAAGTGACCCGTGAAGACCAACAAAAATGTAATTGTATGCGGAATTAAATGAAACGTGCTCTCTTCAGCCGCGTTTGTAACTCGCTGGAACACGGTGGCAGGTCTAAGCAAATGACAGCGAAGTGGAGGACAAAATAGAAAAAGTGACCCGTGAAGACGAGCAGTTCAGCAGTCGAAATGTCGATATCAACGCAACTGATACCTCACTGTATTTCGTGAGACGAACGATTGAACGTTGGTTTATCTTGAAAATCATGATGAACACAAACGTTTTCTATGGCGGAGAAACCTTTATTTCCGGTCCAAAGGAAGTGGAAGGGGTCTTTGAAGGATGCATGCAAACACGTTTCTGTTGTGGAGAAAAATACTCTCATTCAGAATCGTGATCTTCGGGCCAAGTTCATGACAAAGTTTCGTTGGTTCTTTTGTGAATTTTTATGGAATATTTTAAAACCGGCTAGTTTGACTCATTTGTGGCTACAATATGGAGCACTGAATTATATTAAATTTCTTTTGTTTTATTTTATGATTAAGCCTAAACCGCTGTTCCAAAAGATTGATGCCTCCGCCGCTGATCAGTTCCGCGCAAAGTATGGCGGGAACAAACAAAAGCAACAAACTGCAGGCGACAAAGCAGCGAATACTCCCAACGGGAATGCCGCTGACATGGATGTGGCAACATTGCAAGCAGAGATTACCAAGCAGGTGAGGCCTCATAATAGCCAACATGAAACAGCAGAGTTGAAAATTGTCTTGTTTCGATATCCATCGTCTAGGATAAGAGGCTTGTCCGTGTTGGTAACGATCAATAAAATAACGGAGGTATGCAGACAAGAAGGAGGGTAATATGTCGAGTGTCACAACTGTCGCACTACGTGAAATAAGCCTTATTCAGACGATTACACCACACAATCGACCATGTCACCGCGTCAGATGAATTACTGTTTTATGACAGAGCTGAATAATGAAGAGCTACGTCAGAGGGTATGCGGTCAACAACGCGGGCTCAAGTGTCCTAGGTCTAAAATTTAGCGAAATTAGCGGAAAATAATAGGGGTTGACTTTTAAGACCGAGGAACTCTGTTTCGTCGAAGGCACTTTCCTATTTCCAGAGGTTTTAAGGAGAAAATTAATTTTTGAAAATTTTTAGGGGGTGTACCGAATTTTTGGAGGTTGTTCTGTCAAAGAAAAGCAGCAAGGAAAACGATGCCTCCAAGCAACAGAATAGGAAATCAACCATGCGAACGACTCAAAGTCCGTGTTTCCGCGGCAAAACCTAACGCATGCGTATACGTTATTCAGCTCTGTCCTGTTTTATTAGATTCTTATCCTTAACGATAATTTGAGAGAAGATAATTCATTTAACTTTCAGAACAGCTGTGTTAGGTGACTATAAGTACAAGCTCTTCCGTAAAATAGAAGTTAAGAGTTAATTATTCAAAAAAATTGACCGTCTTTGCAAGAACATTATTCAGTTTGTAACTCTGAAAATTACGAGTCAATCAATGAAGAATTTTGGAGAAGTAAAAGTCGGTGGTAATTCGTTGATATGACTGTGGTTAAAAAAGGTCCTAATCCATACGATGTCCATAATTGTTTTAAACTTTGGACAACATTTCCGTGGCTTCAGGCTAAATGAAACATTTTAAAATAATCAAATAAAGGGTGACGTTTTGGTTCCTGAAATAAAAATGCGTCAGTCATTATCACGTGGCTTTACAATCATCATACGGCATTTTGGAGAAAGGTGTGTAACAACGCCGCTAACAAGAGCTGCGCCGTAATTTGGATTTCAATTGACGACACTGACACAACTATGTTTTTTAGGGAGACAAGGTCCGTAAACTGAAGACGGAAAAAGCCGAGAAGGAAAAAGTCGACGCAGAAGTGGCTATTCTTTTGGCTCTCAAGAAAAATCTGGCTGTCGCCGAGGGGAAAGATCCGAACGAACAAGAAGGTAGTTCGAAGGGAAAAAAGAAAGGCAAAAAGAAGTAAATTATTGATAATATTTGTGAACTGTATACATGGCTTAAAGTTTTAAATTTTTCATTGAAGACCACATGCTTTATCTAGCTATAATGTTAAAAAAACTAAACGAATCGAATTGTTCTGACCAAGCTACCAGGAGAGCATCTGGGAGTATGGGGCAGAATGTTTTCTTCAGAACTCTAAGTTGATCTCAGATCGTGCATCGTCCAAAATTTTTCAAGATGGCAAAAGCAATGAAAATAAAATTAAGTTTTTGCAAAGGTGTGGTTTGTGTAACTTGGCATTCGTTCTTGGAAACGAGAGTAACTGATACTCAAAACAATCTTTTTGGAAGAGTTAAGAAGTACTTGAAACCATGAAAAAAAGTTCGGAACACAAAACGTTCACTGTAGTGTAAATCTGCTGAAATTTATCTATTTTTTTCTTTCTCCTTTCGTGAACTAATATGTGTATGAATAAATGACATGGGTAAGAGAATCACATCGTGAAGCGTAAAGTGCTATCCTTGATTGTAACAGTAATAGATTCCAGCGCAGCTATTCATGCTTGCATGCGAACGTCACTTACAGCTATGTTCCAAGGTATTTCTTGCTGGTAAAATTTCAATTTTAATTTTAGGTGGTTGTTTTTGTTTTGTATTTTCTTTTACTGTTTGCTTGACATTTTGTTGTCCTTTTTTTTTTTTTTTTGATTATGCTTTTATTGCTCATCGTGTAGAGCAATTTTCAATGAGTTTCGATAGCAGTACGGGATTGCTTTTTTGTAATTTTGGTTGCTAATTTTTAACCACTCAGACGTAAATCAGACAAATCACGACTTGGTAGCACAGTCGGCTCGATTTCCGCCGCTTTCTCGAGTTCGGTCTTTTTCGTTCCTCCCCGAGAAGAGACGCTTCGGGGAGGAGCGCGGGCTCCGGTTCTCGAACAGCGGCTGGTAAGCGAGCCGAGTAGCACAGTAGACACTCCTTTTTGCTGATTGTCCGTTTTGTTCATCCTAATTTTGATTTTGCGACTCAACTGGAATGCGCCCTTTCGAACTAAGTTGCTGAGTCTGCTATGATCCGCGATGAACCGAAGATGATCGAATACGAAGAACGTTCAGGCCGTCATTTCTTTGGCTCACTCAAAGTTCACCCTTCGCCGATACTCGTTCGAACTGAAATTACAACAGTGTTCCACTGGATCTAAAATAAAAAACTATTTGATTTGCATGTTATTAATCTTCGTAGCGTACGTTATATAGGACTAGCAGTTGTTCGTTGACTGTCTTCTTGGGTCTGACCAGAATCAGGTCTCTGCTTTGGTTGTTGACCTGGTTGTAACTGTAGCCTTTCGTCTATTTGTGCGCGTGTTGTCTGATGATTTAGAGCCGATACAAAGCGAGGTCTGTTTTTCCCCAGCGGATCTGCTTTGACGGTAGTTATCTATCAAGAAAAGAACAACGCTTTTTGAAACAAAACTTTGAAAAAAAGTTTATCAAAGGGAAAGACCTTTCCTCCAAGAAAAACACGCTAATAGCTTGTTCTAGCTTGCAGTTTCTAAAACGGAGCCAAATGATAAAAGACGCTAAAGCAGCAGCTAAGCGAAAAACAAACCCTCGCTTTTTTCTCGCTCCGCCGCTCTTATCGCCGTTGATCATTATGCACCGTTTTTATGATTTAAAGCCTGGAACAGGCTGCATACTGAAGAGCGTGTGAGCCATCACACAGCCGTGTTTGACCTCGAACTTCTCATCCCAGATCTTAATATGGTTGCACTTTTATTAAGCTTTTCTTAATATTTAAATCTGACCGGCCAATTGGGTACAATTAGTCCCCCAATGTAGGAAAATACTCGGAGTACGAGTGTATGACCAAAATATTTTGTTCAGGAGGATGGACGATAGGTTTCTCACCTTTTGCGTCAATCAAACTCGCCAAACTGTTGCTGGTTTTTAACGGGAGGAATATTGCGTTCGGGGAGGGAAGCTTTTCCGGGGTGGAGACGGACGATTTCCCTGAAAACGGGTGCAGGAGAGCCTGCAGGGGATCGAAGTAATTAAATAAGTAGGGTTTCAGCCATCATTACCTTTGGAACAAACACAATACACAGCGTAATGGTGGTACAAAAAACAACCAACACAGACAGAACCGCGTAAAACACATCCGGGTTGTAAGCCACCACGTTGACAATTGTCATTCCCAAGGCGCATGGAAATACCACGTTGTACACAGAGATACCAATGTGTTTGGAGTCATTCAGTGCAGCAAAAGTGACATTCCTCGTTTCCCAGGCCATCATGGCACCGAATGCCAACATGAGGCCTTTGTAGGCGTAAACAACCCCAAGCCAGATTTTCGGGTGATTCGAGGTGCACTCGATGTAATAAGTCTTGTAGTTTGTGTCGGTGGAAGGGCTGTATTCCTGAAATATAAGAAGGTAAAGGGAAGGTCAGCTGACGATGCAGAAGAAACCATCTTTCTGGACCTCTTGTCGTCTTCAGCAACAATGAGCGACTTGGATTATTGCTACTCCGTCCTGGATGAGGAGCAGTTAATGGGGAGTACATTCCGTTCTTTCAGGTGTCCCTAACTATTTTCCATTATTCATTCACACTCCGAGGGTGGAGAGAGGCACTATAAGAGCTAAGTGTCCTACCTAGGAATGCATCGCAATGACTTAGCCAGTGTCTCGAACCCAGACATTTCGCTTTGGACCTAGGAGCGTTTACAACCCGCACAGGTCTTGGAGCAAGGGGTAATAGAGATGATTAACTCCCTTCAGACAGCTGAAGAAGACGTAAACGATTGTTTAAACTCCTATCATGGCAGAAGGTAAAGCGTTCACTGCAACATTTACTAAAGGTCAAAGTTATATTACTGTAGTTTTGTTTAAAGCTCTTTGTAAAGGAGATGTGACTTTTAGAGATAATATCTGTTTACCAACCTCTCGTCCTGTGAAGCGTTTACTCGCGTACAAAGGATCAATGATCTCCCAAACCATAAGAATTAGGAGATCGATGGAAAGAAACAGACCCAGCATTGCAAACAGTTGGAAGTCAGTTATGATCTGTTGGTGATAGGTAAAGACACCTTTGATTGTTTGAATATTACAGTCAAAACATGCACTGGCCATTTTATGTAGATTTGTAGTAGAAGCTTAAAAAGGGTGTGGCTTCAAAAGGTACCCCAAGGGAAAATTAGAACCTCTTTTAACGGCAACGAATTGATTGTGCGTGTTGCCTCACCGCTCATTTATGCAAGCCGCTTGTTGCAAGTCAAAGGAATATTGAAATTTTCTGCTGGATCTTTTAGGATGGGGAAAAAAGGACGGGTTAAGAAAAAGGTAGAATTTGCTTTTTCCTTTTGCAGCAAAGATACATCTAAATCTACTGTGCGTATTGCTGCTCCCGGGAAGGTCATAAAAGTAGTAAACTTTGTATGCCAGTTTTTGTACCAATTCTAATCGTCTTTGCATCATCTGGCGCTACAAAAAGTTTTAAACTACGTCTTCGTTGCCGTGTACCAAATTTGGAAATCCCCACATTTGTCGGGACAGACCGCTCAGTCTTAATGCTTCAACTGCATGGTTTCTCGTTCGAAGACACTTACCATTTTCTTTGTTCGGTTAAGAAAAATTTTGTGCACTCTCCAGGTCTTCAAGAACATGCCACCAAATCCGAGTGTGAATCCAAGACAAGCCACCCAAGTCGACAACTACACGTAAACAGAAAAAAGGAAAAATTTTTTCTCTTATTTTCGAAACAAACTAACCTGCAACAATCTATAGCATTGGTGAACAAATTGCTGAGAGTCTAGTATAATTTATGAATCGTCCACATCTTCCGAAATATTCGGTGGTCGATGAATTGTTGTCGTTAATTGTCTTTTCGGTCTTCAAACCTCCTGGGACATATTCGGGAACCTTAGGCCACTCAGTGGTTTTAATTTTAAAATTGTAATGTGGTTGTAGGTACTCACTCTGCATCGAAAAACTGCCTCAATGTCGATACTCGCAAAAGTGCCGTCAATACCCAGCAGGATACCAGCAATGTAGATAAGAATGGCGCCCACTACAATGACATTATTTAGACGTGGACTCGACATCTTGATAAATCTGAAATCCAAAATTAGTCTCTTATCAGTTTTGGGTATAAACGTTCCTTTTAAGTACTTGCTATTCCACTAGTTATTCTGTTGTGTTTCAGTGTATGTATTCGGAAGAAAACTAACGTTATGTCGTAACTAAGAAATCGCAGTTTTTGCTACTTGCTCGGTAAGTATATAATAAAGCGCCCTTATAATTTATGTAGTAAGTTTAATAGTGTATTGTAAGTAAGGAAAATATTAGAAGTAAGTTAAGCTATGGAATGATTAAAATGCGGGGAAATAGTTCTGCCTTATTTCAGCCCTTTCCTCAAACCAAATTCGTCCACTTTGTTTCCAAATCCTCATCTTGGCTCATTTTTATGTGTTCGTTCCTTTCCCCGTCTTCTGGTATACCTCACAATTTGTCTGTTTGTGTGGTACAACCGTTCTTTGGTTCACTCCTACCTCTTTCCTTCTCTAGCTCTTTCATTTATTCGGGCGTTTTGTTTGCAAACGTTTTGTTATCTCAGTATTCCTTCTGTCTCCCTTCTGTCCCATAATTATCTCGTCACGTTTCTTCGGTGAAAAAGTTCTACCATCGTTCTGCCCCATAGAGACTAATTACATTGCCACGTGAAGGTAACAGTTTACATGATATGCACGTGCCTTCATTGCGGACCTATTCAAAATACCTGTGACTACTATGAGAAATGTTGAACGCCAGGAAAACCACAGCTATAATAATCCCCAGGACCTCAACCGCGCAAAAGAATCCAAACGATCCGCGGGAAATCGTCAGCAGCTTGTCCACTGTAGTCATTTGGTCAGCGGGAACACTACCACCTGTGATGGGTAAACAAAACGAAGTTCAGAAGTTTAGTTTCTTTTATACCTAACTTCATTTAGATATTAATTCTAATCTTCTCAAGCCGTCCTCGCTATCACCAGCTTTTTCTTTCTGTTTATTAACATCGTATCTTGTAGTCTCTCAATGTTGAAGGTACTTTCACATCGTGCCAAAAAAAATTCTTTTTGCGCCCTTAATTTATTAGAATTATGTACAACCTCTGTGTAGTGACATGAGTTGTTAATCGATAGGGGCAACTCTCCGAAAATATCGATGGAGAAACTTAATAAACAGTAGCCTCCATTTAGCGTGAAAAATATGCACGGATATTTGTTTACGGACAATTTCTGCTCCGAGATACGAATAGTTTCCCAGGAGTGAAGCTCGAGGAAACTGTGAACTTCGAGGTTTAAAAATTGGGAAATACTACTTGAGGTATATCCTCGGATATTCCCCAGTTTTAGCCAAGCATATCCAATCACGCGATACATTTAGAGCAATTGCGTGCAACCAGAAACATTTGATGGATTATGATTGAAGTTATACCTAAAGCAGATCTTTACCGTAAAATACGACGGCTTAGTTTCAGAAAATATATATGTGGATACTATTTTTCTTTCAGTTTTATTTGCCGAAATAATATTTACTAATCTAGAACAGAGTCTCGAAATTCCATAAACCATTTACTATTACAGTAGTGCATAGGATCACTCTCATTCTTGACCAATTAGATTGATTAGTACCTAGAGTGACCTTATGCATAAGTTATTACCTCTTAATATCGACTAACCTTCCCAAACGAACTTTGACGATTCGATGACCAGCTTTTCGTTTGAAACGGTATAGTTACCGAGCATTTTGATTTCTTGATCTAGATATATAAACAATAATAACAGCAAAATGCCATTCAATTGTCTGCATCATCCATAGAATTACGTCAAATTAGAGTAGTAATGGCTCCTATTTCAGGTCTGGGTGCGCGGTTTAGTTGAACACGTGATATCTGTAGGAGCGTACGCGAAGGCGAGGCTATTGGGTTAAGCTTCCCTGAAGGAGGGGGGTGAATAGGCTAACGGATCGGCGGATTCTGAGAATTATTTTGCCCGGATTTCGGATTTAGAGCAAAATTTTAACGGATTTGCGGATTCTGAAATTGCAAAGGTTCGCGGTTTTGTCAATTTTTTAGGTCCGGATTTTGGAATTTGCCTGTGAGGAAGTTCGGATTGTGGATCTGAACGATCGTCAGAAATGCGCTGTTTTGTGAGTATGTGTATTTCTTTGTCACGGACGAGACTCTCTGCATGTCACGCATCAGGGAAATAGTAACGCACTGAGACGTCTGCTGTGTTCGCGCCCTTATCCCCTGGGGGGGGAACTCCCATATGAAACAGACGGGGATGCTCGTCGTCTCGCTCAGGGGTGTACATTTTTTGGATTTTGGTCTCGCTTAGGGTGTTCCAGGCAAAGCGCCAATATTTTAAGCCGCCAAGGTCTCGTTTAGGGTTCCGCGAAGAAATACAGAATTACTCGAAGTGAAACAGAAGTAAAATTTTCTTTTTAACTTGTTTTGTTTACCGTATTACCTCAACATTAACTACTTTTCTATTTTACCAAGTGCCAAAGAGACAATGCATGAACATGAGCGGTCTCTTTTAGGGGTTAAAATTTGCTTAAGCCACGCCTAGATGGTCTCCTTTAGAGGTTAAATTTAAATTTTCCGACGAGCATCCCCGTTTGTTTTCATATGGGAGTCCCCCGGGGTCTTATCCGTGACACTGTACCCCATCGATTGCAATTCGCTCGATGGAAAAGCCATTGCCTAGCTAACACACAAAAGCTCAAGGTGTGTTTTTCACCTTTTTACGAGGCAAGTAGCGAACGGATTCGGATTTAACAATTTTTTTTAACGGACTGACGGATTTGGTTACCAAATCGTAGCGGATCGGCGGATTTGCATACCCCTATTTATCCCCCTCCTGAAGGTAACTAGAATTAATGGAATTGTGAGGTAAATTATACTCAAGGGCATTAAAAATGAAAAGTTATCTCCAAAATCATTCAGCCGATCAAAAATAACGGCAAATTCAACGACGTTCACGATGCAGCAGGGACAAAAACAACAACAAGGAGGATTGAGCGATTTTCCATCGATTGCCGAAAATCCAAAGACAAAGTAATCACAACTACCAATGAGAACGAAGGTTAAGGTCATAATTAACCAACGAGAACTCAGAGTAAAAAACAAGCAACCTGTTTGAAATGCGGGAAAACGCGAAGGACCAAGCTCGAATTGGTTTTGGTTTTGCATGTGATTGGTTGAGATGGTGCATGGCACGAGTTTTCTGGACCAATCACAGAGCGAAGTTAAGTAAAACCAAAGTAATCCAGAATCGCTTTCCATACTCAATTGAAAATTGCTTCTTTTCTTTTTTCCATTTTGGACGATCGAATATTCTCAGCGCTAAATATATTTGAGTAAGACACTGAACGTTCGAAGCCAACCTTTGACCTCACCTTGCATTTGATGGACTGTTATAATTCCTTCTCTTTCTCCTTTATCGTTAAAATATACATGTCCCTACAAACAAAACACTCATTAGAAAGCTTCTCGACTTGTTGTCGTAAAGTGAACATCTCGTCAACTATACCTTCCAATCAGAGCAAAGCTTAACATCCCAAGGAACCAATAAGATCTCAGAGTGTTACAAATTACGTTCTCTTACCGAAAATCCGCGAAAGGAGACTTCGGACAAAGACGTCTTAAACAGTGTTGCCATTTCCGAGTTATTGTAAGTAAAATCTGCCAAAGTTTTATTTCTCCCGGCGAGGACCCCAGCTGAATGATTTAGAGCCAAAACCATGGCAAAGAGGGCGTCGTGCGCAAAACCAGAATACAAACCAAGCTTGTCAAATTTATTTTTCCATGTGTGGTATGCACTCTGAAATTAAAATTGGAATAGCGCTTATCAAAAATTGTACTGGGAACAATTGTCTGCATTCGTTTACGAGAGAAATTTGGGTTTTAAACCCTTATCCTTAAAGCATTTTGGTCTTGAATTCAGTTATTTGGTAGCTTGTTTTCTCAAGTTCTTTTAGCTATGATTATATACCTTTCTCACGCTGAGTTAGAATCTCTTCGTGTCCTGATACTTGAAAGCCTAACTCGAAGGCTCGCGCTTCCTGGCCCTCAGACCTTCCCTAGTCTTTTGACTAGCATTTTACTTTACCTCGCTTCCTATCATGTTCGGGGAGCCTGGTCCAAATTTCAGAAACTCGGTTGTGACGTAACTACCAAAAGCCTTCACCACGTGCTTAGCCTTGCAGTTTTGTTTGGACAAGACTTCTGGATGCGCATTCCACCAACGCGACTGATACCATCCTATCAACATCCAGACATACTTCTTGCCATAAAAGTCCTGTTTGTACGCCTGATATTAGGGGTAGTAGGATAAATAGACAGAAATGTTACATTCCTTTCTCATGACAGAGATCGTGAGTAAAATAAAACTAATTAACTTCGCCACTAGGTCACAGAGAACTCGGGGAAACCAGGCAGGGCTAAGTGTCAAACTAGGTTTTAGGTTGCGCTGTCTTGTGCAACTGTATTTTGAGTCGTGTTCAATTAGGAGAAATAGAAACAGGACAATTCATGGATAAAAAAAATCCACAACACATTTAAGCAGCTACGACGGTCAAAATGCTGGTAAAGTTCTGATCCTAAAAGGGCGTGCGCATATTAGGGACCTTAAGAAACCACGACGGCGACGCCAAGGAAGACTTCGATTAAAACATGAATTTCTACTCTTAGTTAGAATTTCAAAAATGGCTGCAGGAGCTTACTGTCTCATACAGCGCCACAGCTCAACTTCCGCATGACGAAAAAAGTAGCCGTTGAGTTCCAAATGGAAATTAAAATAATTTGCCGTCGCGGTTTCGGTTCGCAGACGACGCAAATTTTGGCGATTTCACGTTGTTGTTTTGCATAGGACGGCTATGAAATGTACAAAGTTTCAAAACGCACGTGCTGAGCTACTGTTCTGCCAATTAGATCTCTTGTTTTAGAACCAGGACGGAGGTTGGAACCACTCACCACCCTGTTTAGAGCCTGATACATTGCCGCACTTGCCAGAGGGTTCTCCAGTTCTAATAATAATAATGATAATAATAATAATAATAATAATAATAATAATTATAATAATAATAATAATAATAATAATAATAATAATAATAATCGACTTTATTTAAAGAGGGTAGACGCATAACAGCTTGCGCTGAGAAACCAGTGGCCCTCAATTGCAGTGGCCCGCAATTACTGCGGTTTCTAAAATTAGGGTCGGTTACCTGACAGAAGATTTCCACAGCTTTTTCTTCGGAGAAAAGTCCAACAATAATTCGAGCATCTCTCGCCTGGGTAAAGAGTAAGAGTAAAATATAAAATCTGACAGAAAAAGTACTCTTTGTATCGCGAATCTGATTTCTTTAAACAAAATCTAATCTACTTGGTAGATTACTGCAAGTTTGAAATGGGTTTTCACAAATATTGTTATTTTGAGGTTAACCTCCCTCGCGAGATCACTCCTCGAGTCAGTCATAGGGGGGTCACACAGGTGGGATGAGCTTATTTGATATATGTAACCCTCAGTTGAAAATAGTTGTTTCCTCAACCAAGGGAATTGCAAGATTGAAACAACAGTAAATAGCGCTTAGAAAGTACCCTTGGGCCGTTTAAAAGGTTTACTTTTTCCGTATTGTCAGCCTTGCAATTTAATTGGTTTATTTCCACGTTAAAGTGACGCCTGGTACAAGTATCCAGCGGCATACAACTGTGACAGGACTTTTTTCAAAGGCAGTGGGCGAGAGTTTCAGAAACAACATTTTGCGCCTCATACTTGAAGGGATTACACCGCTCTACTTCATGTGTCAGCGGGCTTGTCTACTCGCTGCGAGTGGAACCACCAGTTTAAGTTTCAAGTACTTAGAATATTTATCCCATGAAGATTCATCGGACCAGCAAAATTTTCGCAAACCTGAACTATAAGGTTCGTACGCTGTTTACTTAAAATAATCGTCTCACTAAGGGAGGGCCAGCGATCACGAATACCCCAGGGGCCCCTCTAGCTATAGCCGCGCCCCTATCATCTTTTGGCAAGGCGACTCAGTAACAGAGAGCAACTGAGTTTGAGTTTGTATCGTATGGTTCCCACTCTATCCTTTAATTATTGCAGATGCACCTTTAACAACTTGACTAAAGATTCGCGGTCTTCTTCCATTCCATCTCCAAGAAATTCTTGAACCACTATTGATATGTCGTTTTTCTCAAGCAACTTCGTCAAACTCGCCTGAGCCTGTCCAACAGTCAAGAACATTTAAATTTTTTTTTTACGTTATATCACAATACTTCATAACAAGGCTTCCTTTCTAATCGTTTCCAAAGAATCAAACTGTCTGAGGACTGTTACTCAGAGTGAGGTTCAGTGCCCTCCAGGGTCCTTCGGAGAACTAAATTAGGCCCATGGTTGTTTCTTGTACTTATAAATGACTTATTTGTTGATGATTTAGCTAATGTATGGAAGTACGTTGACGATACGACGGCATCAGAAGTCGTTACCAAGGGCAACTACAGCTATGCCCAGGATATCGCAGATAAGGTCGTGGAGTGGTCCATGCAGAATAGAGTCAAACTCAATCGCGAAAAGCGTAAGGAGCTCAGAATATCTTTTGCAAAAAACGAGCTCCATTTTGCGCCTATTTTTGTAGATGGTAAAGAACTAGAGGTAGTGACTAGTGCGAAACTTCTAGGCCTCGCCATATCGAACAACCTTAAGTGGAACAAACCGTTAGTGGTGTAATCAAGAAAGCGTCAAAGCGTCTGTATTTTTTAGTGCAGCTAAAAAGATCAAGAGTTCCTGGGCATCATATGTCCACCTTTTATATGCCTTTATCCGCTCTGTTCTTACGTACGCGGCACCTGCCTTTGTTATGCTTTGCCAAAGTACTTAAAAGATGAGTTGGTGCGAGTCGAGAAGCGGGATATGTCTATAATTTTCCCTGAACTGCCCTACCAGGAGACCATAGAACTAGTGAACATCGTCCCCATTCTAGATTTTATCATGGGGCTATGTAATAATACTTTCGACACCATTATAAAGGACCCTGAACACCGTCTGAACAAGTTAATTCAACTTAGCGGTCCATGACGCTATGCCCTAAGGTGCAATAGGCGCTTCATCGTACCCAAATGCAAGACAGATCGTTTTAGAAACAGCTTTATTATAAGATCCCGTACCGTTAATATTAATATGTAGGTTTTTCCGTCTAAGTCCCTCTATTGTATTTTATCCCTTCTTACACGCTTTTATATATAAAGTATTTAATGCTATGTACCCATTATATCAGATTAATCATTTGTATATACGCAATTCAGCCTTCGGGCTGCGATGTATATGGCCATTAAACTATCTATCTATCTATCTATCTATCTATCTATCTAAGAAACAGAAAGTCATGCTATATCCCATTACTTTGCGTTACGTTACGTAACGCTATGTCACGCACACTATGTCACAGTACACCTCAATATAGCACGTAGCCTCACGTTAAGTTAACACACCACTCAACCTCGTTCCCAGGGCCTTTTCCCTTTGTTGGGAGTGGGCCTTTTCCCACCCCGCCCTCAACTCCACCCCCAACTAAGGGGAAAGGCCCTGGGAACGAGGTTGTACACTACTGGTATTGTCCCAGAAGGACGCCTGTTTATACTTACAGCTTCATAATAAGGCTCCCTTTCTATCAGTATGGCAATTCTTTTCCAATTGAAATACTTCAGTACAGCCAGGCGGCCGGAATTGTGCCCCTTCTCTGGGGGAACCGTTCTGAAGAAAAGAGGGTACTTTTCCTTGTCCGACAAATAAATTGACGACGCTCCATAGCCGACCTGCAGGGGATGAGGAGAAGAATATTTCAACGCCTTTGAGTCTTCAATCAGAGAGCGATCTTTGAATCATGTCAGCACAGTGAGCCACAGCTTGTAGTAAAAGTGTGCCCTGTTACACAATACGAAAGAAATAGCAAGCATGGACGAAGGGTCGGAAATTTTAGATGAACGCAGCCAGACCACACAACTTGCGTACTTACCTTGGGTGCTTAGGGAACGCACTCATATCGGGTCACACACTTTGCGCTCCTCTCATATATGGGTCGAGCTCACTCAACCGTTTTGCGTGCCCGTCTTTTTCCGAGCTTTTTTTCTTTTTTTTCGCACACATCACGACTGATAATCTCGCGGTCTAACCACCTGTAGTTACAGTGGGAACCCTACTGACGGCAACCCCTCTACAACGGCCGCTTTGTTTGGTCCCCGCGGGCTCTCCCTACTCCACAACGACTATTTTCTTCCGGGGGGGGGGTGGTCGTTGTGTAGAGGTTCAACTGCCGTTCACTATCTTTATTCGCAAGCTCGACTTCATTTACTGTCCACAAATGAAAGAATTTGACTTGAGAGGGATTGCTTTTGAACCTTAATATATACAATCCAATCACCTGTATCAGATTCAAAAGATGGGAGCACTCGGCAATTGGTCTGGTAGCTGCGCTACACATCCCGCCAAGAAGCATTATCTTCGTCGGAGACTCGTTAACACTTTGAAACAGAGCTTGGACTCCATGACCCAGCTGACACTGAAAAACGAACGATATGATTTAAAAAATGCTAAACAAATTTTCTAAGATGAATTAGAGAAAAACTCTAATAAACACAAAAAAAGATATTCAAAGGGTTGATGGACTGACTATAAACAGCTGATTATCCGACAGTGTAATGTAATACTGCTCAGTACCATGACGGGTGAATTTGAAGAAGCGTTTTCATTTTAAAAACACAACGTAAGTTTCCACCTCTGCCGAAAATTAAAACTGATAAGACATTTTCCCCCAACACTCATAAGATCACCCTTAACAAAACGCTTGGATCCGTCCTTAGGCATGCGCATTATCAGGGATAGAAAGATGCAAAGATCAGTGACGTAAGCGTTCAGGAGAAGCTTTTTTTCAAATAATTTCTCGTCTAAATGGTAAGCCGGCTTTTCCAAATTTATCCCCTTTTAAGAACGATTTCGAAAGCAGTTTCAAAATGTTTCCTTTATTGCTAAGACGTGAATCCGGCCTTTTCAGGTATCCATTTGAGAAGCGTTTTTGCCCTAATCTTTAAAATTCAATTGCGTTTCTTGATTTATTCAATTTAGGGCGAAGAAGAAGTGAGAAGATATTTCTTTTAAAAAAACTCCGACGAGTCAACTTTTAGCGAATGTTGTTTGTTACCCTGGTCCCAGAGGCTTTACTTACTCTTTCGTCTCTGTGGTTTTACGAGCCGCGAAGCGGCGAGAAAATTTGACGAGCCGCGAAGCGGTGAGAAGTAAGCGAAAGCCTCTGGTTGGAGACGGTTAATTTACTGATCTCACCGCGCCAATCAAATTAAAGATTTCACAAATTTGTTCTGGCTCATTGATTGGTCAATTTTTCACCTCGCCTGTGATTGGTTTAAAAGAGTTTGTCATAGGGGTGAGGGGTTAGGGAGTTTTTACTTCCATTTGACTTTTGACCAGGGTAGGGATGGGTTTTTTTTTTTCAAGTTTGTCACTCTGAGCCAACATTTGTTGTATTTTCAAGTATTCTGCATTTTCTAAAATTTCTTCATGAATCAATTCGTTTCGGAGGCTGTTTTCGGAGAATTACAAGAGTTCAGGAACAAATACAAAGTAGTAAACATAGATGTCGGAGAATTGACGCGACGCAAGAGATGTGCGAAAGATTCTCCTTGTAAATCACCGAGAACCGCAAGAACACCGAGTTCACCAGCGACGAAAACATTTGAACGAGTTCGCAACCCCAAAAGTAAAAGAAAGATTATTTCCATGGCTAATGATAGTGCTGAAAGGGACGAAGAAGCTGTATTCGTAGGGCAACCTCGGAATGCATCACCTACGGAGGTGAGAAGTTTGCAGTTATTGTATGTTGCTAGAAGTATGTGAGAATATTATTGATTTTATTTGCTTCTCTTCTTAGGTACGCATTTACTATCCGTCTGGTCTAGTTAAGAAAATAGTTAGCGCAAAAAATGGTTCTAGCATTGTAAGACAAATTTGTTTACAAGAATACAATGGAGTGATAAATTCTGTCTGGAAGCATCCCGAACTCAAGACTTAGATAATCGACAAGATCTATGTGGAGATCAACAAAGAATCAAGTGCACTGTG